>NW_015624199.1:516876-521183 GCF_001515625.1 Sinocyclocheilus rhinocerous
TAAACCTGTACACACACACACACACACACACACACACACACACACATCACATCATGGTGCATGGGGACAGTCTATATTCTTATTATACTTATATAATCAAATATGATACATTCTTATATATATATATATCATTTTCATGTTCAGATCATGAAGGTCCACATGGTACAACACACACTTCATATTTAGTTTGAAGTTGTGGAAGTGTACTGTAAATTGCTGCCACCTTTTGGACATCTCGTAATATTACAAGGAAACCACATACACTATACCATAAAAAAAAGTTCATAATGTATAGGTCAAAAACAGTGTGTAGAATACTTAAAAGGCCAGCTTTACAATGAGGGGGCCAGGAATAAAATCTTAAAATAAAATGTGTCCCATAAGGTTATTTAGTATTCACCACTTACAAAAGCCCAATGTCTCATAACAAGACTTTCATATCTCAAAATTTTGTATTCCTCGCCCATCTCTTTAAGGTTCAGCATCCAAAGCATCCCTTTGGTGTCTAAGGAGAATTTGAATAACATGAAAATACGTTACCACTAGATGGCAACACAAAGACAAATTTGTCTTAATTAAAAATAATAAATATATGATTCATTATTAAAATATATTATTAAACTAAATAACTGTTACAAAATAAAATAATTAAAAGATAATAAATAGGCCTATACATGATTGAATGATTATAAAAAATATTAGAAAATAAAAATAATAATACATGCATATTTTTAAAATACAAATTATATAAATAATCTAAAATTAAATTAAATTAACATTTAAAAATAAATAAAACGAATTATCTTTGATAGCATACAGTATTTTATAAACATGCAATTGCAATTAAATAAAGACAGATATATTAAAAAATTTAAACAAAAAAATATAATTAACAATAATGACTGAAATCGGACTTTATTAGCAAAGAGCTCTTGCAGTCGGTCAAATCTGTCTGTCTGTATGTGTATCTGTGATTCTGCACCTGTCCGCTAGAGGTGCGTAACCGCCGCTTCTGTACTAAGCGCGCGCTCTAATCCTCTCATGACATGTGACGTCGGTGAAATGGCGGAGCGGGATGGAAGCGACGTCTGTCAGAGTTCCAGCCAAGGTGAGCATTTATTTACTTCACGTAAAGTTTGTCCAAAAGTACTATCCCGCTTCCAAGCGAGTGTACCAAACCCTCATCTGTTTTTAAAGCTGGTTGGTTCAACTTGTCACGAAATAAAACACTTTTACCTCAGAAGCAGCGCGCGTCGGGTCAGAGGAAAGGGATTAAATCAGTAAATCAGCCTAAACGCTGAGCGAAAGCACTGCCAGCGGGTGTTTACATCGGCTATCACGAAGAAAACATTGGTTTATGTTTTGATATGATGCTGTTTAATTAGTTTATACTCTTTTAAACGCCGTTGAAGCAGTTTTGAGCTGAGCACCTGTTACATCTCATGTGACGGGTCGACAAGTTTTAGGCTATATCTGCTGTATTTTACTCGTGTTGTTGTGTTATTGTACAGTCAAGTACATATCGCGAAACCAGCTCTTTAAAGAGCCTGGTGCAATCACCCTGTCTTCATTTGTTTTGTTTGTTACATAAATGTTTTGGTGAGTGAATCACATTGTATTTCAATTTAGATTACCCCGCCCACCTTATCGTCATACCCCTCTTATTTACTATCAAATTGTCTTATTTGCCTAAATACTGGTGACTAATTTGTCTGATCCAACCCATATCACTTTTGGAAAATAGAAATGAGCCAAAATTTTGCAATTTGAGAAACGAAAACCTGCTAGAAAAGGAAGGGAAAAATATGAAAAAAATGTTTCTGACTAGTTTTGTGTCTGCATTCCACTGGTCCAAAGTCAGTCTCATGTAGGTCAGGCTGATATTTGTCCATTTCTACATTAACCAATTTTGCAGATTAACAGAGATTACTTGGCCTTTGATCACATTGTATTTAAATTTAGATTACCCCGCCCACCTTATCGTCATACCCCTCTTATTTACTATCAAATTGTATTATTTGCCTAAATACTGGTGACTAATTTGTCTGATCCAACCCATATCACTTTTGGAAAATAGAAATGAGCCAAAATTTTGCAATTTGAGAAACGAAAACCTGCTAGAAAAGGAAGGGAAAAATATGAAAAAAATGTTTCTGACTAGTTTTGTGTCTGCATTCCACTGGTCCAAAGTCAGTCTCATGTAGGTCAGGCTGATATTTGTCCATTTCTACATTAACCAATTTTGCAGATTAACAGAGATTACTTGGCCTTTGTGGTTACAAAACCTACTAATAGCTTTGTCTGTGGATTCTAGCCACAGACAACAATGGTTTTACTGGTTAAAGTGTAAGGTTACTGACTTTCTTGGGGCTGGAGGGGCAAAGATCAGATTCCTGTGCCTTCTCAGTTATGAATTTAGTAAAGTAAGACACACGCAGATAGAGAGTAGGTGCATGGTCCTGATAGTGTGTTTTTGACATAATAGATAAATGTAGATCACTGTTCTAAATATGAAGATATTTGATTATTTTGATTATTATCAGCATCAGTTCATAACCTATTTTCTTTGCTGATCGGTAGAAGCATTAAATGAATAGAGGAGAGTGGGGCACAAAGTAACACTTTTTGACTTTCTCAGTTTGTGTAAATCCACAAGGGATTCAGAATTTTTTTTTTTTGTCCACAGTAATTTCACACTTGTCTAGTACAAATATGTCGCCTTGTTTCATAATTACAGTGTATACGTTTTTCTTTATTTACCCTCAAAAAATGGAAGTGAAATGTGACAACATGCCCCGTAGGTGGGGTACATTGTAACATCTGAGGGGCACGTTGTAACATGACTGTATGACAGCTTAAAACGTTATCTGATCTCATGAAAAAAAATATACAAGACAAGCTAAAATATTTTGTCAATAAAATAAAATAATAAAAAAAAAAATTCAAATAAAATTATGGCGTTTTTTAAGAATTCAAAATAATCTGGTTTTAGAGTTTGACAATAAACGCATTGCAACCAGGCTTGGGACGCCCCACAAAAACGAGCCAAAATGCTTTACATGTCTTGAAATAATAATTTCTGAACATTAGCCTAAACATTGACTGTCAGTCTTTATTCACCTGCTTCTCGTCGTTTCTCATTAAAATGCATTAAAGTAAATAGTGTAAATTACATCACTAATGTCATAGAATAGAATAGTTTAATAATGGCAGGGAACATTGTAACACAGTGTTACAACGTACCCCATCTGTGCAACCGGAATTTAAAACTGGTTAGTGTCTTCTGCTAGTTATTGAAGCATTAAAAAACTATCTAAACTGATAAATAGCAGATTGGAGATTAAAGTAATAGCAGAGTTGTCTCATTTTAAATGAATAATAAAAACTGAGATTAAAAATTTACTTAAGCCAGAAATATAATTTTACTATGGTAAAATAAATGTTCAGCGATATCTTCAAAAGACTTTTGAATTTTGGCGCACTTTTTTTCCTCTATATAATGTTGATATGGTAACTAGTAAATACTGTACATTTTGTTATGCTAGCATGTGTGGAAATATTTAAACCACGTGTTACAACTAACCCAGCGTTACTTTGTGCCCCGCGCTCCCCTAGTTCACCAAAAATGAAAACTTTACCCACACTCACACTTTACCCAGGCAGTCCAAGATGAAGTTTGTTTCTTCATCAGAACAGATCACGTGCTCTCCAATGGAAGTAAATGGGTGCTGTCAGAATGACAGTTCAAACAGCTGATAAAAACATCACAATAATCCACAAACTTCAGTCCATCATTTAACATCTTGTGAAGTGAAAAGCTTTAGTTTTAACTTTAAACCATTGCTTCCGGCTAAAATACGAGTCCTCTACCCGTAATATTGCTGCTTATGGCCAGAAGCGATGATTCAAAGTTTATTTATTTAGTCATTTATGAGACGCTTTTATCCAAAGCGCCTTACAAATGAGGACAACAGAAGCAATCAATTGTAGTATTAAAACAACTAAAAACAGATCCAAAACTAAAAGCTAAAACTTTATAAATACTACTTATACACATTTTAAAAATAAAGAAATTAAATAAAAATGACAAATGCATACAACAAAATTTCAAAACTTAACATTTAAATGAAAAACAAAAAAATTAAGCTAAAAACAATTCAAAATATTAAAGAACAAAAGCTATAAGAGTACAATAATGATTCTAACATAACACTAAGCCAAACACCAAAAAAATAAAAAAATTTAAAATGTACAATTTTTTTTAACATAACACTAAGCCAAACACCAAAAAAACAACTACATATATG
>NW_015624199.1:521270-522165 GCF_001515625.1 Sinocyclocheilus rhinocerous
ATATATATACACATATATATATACACATATATATCGAATTTATAAATGTGTATATATATTATTTCATTTCCATTTAGTTTGTTGAAGTATTAAAGTTAAAGTTAAAACATCATTTGGTGAATTAGTTTTTTACAAACAAGTAGCTTTTCACTTCACAAGATGTTAAATGATGGACTGGAGTCGTGTGGATTGTGCATTATTGTAATGTTTTTATAAGCTGTTTCGACTCTCATTCTGACGGCACCCATTCACTGCAGAGGATCCATCATTGGTGAGCAAGTGATGTAATGCTAAACTTCTCCAAATCTGTTCTGATGAAGAAATAAACTCTACATCTTGAAAGGCCTGAGGGGGAGTAAATTTTCAGCAATTTTTTTTATGTATCCCCTGCTTCCTGAATATTTTAATGATTTAGCATCTAAATGAGTGTAAATAACCTTTCCATTTATGAAGGGGGGGGTCTGTTTTTTTTTTTTTTGGACCCTTTTTAATGGTTAAATTACGTTTTATTAATCAAAAAGCATGTCTAATTAATTAAAATCATGAAACTTAAACAATTTAACATCAATTTATTAAAAGTTTAACAAATATTACAGCATAAAAACAAGTTTCATTTATTCTTACAATAGCCTTATGATTTTTTGCTCAGAAATTCTGTGCTGTGTATTTACATTTTTTAAGGCATAAACGCATAAAACATTATCTTTTAAGTAATGAAAATTAAACAAATTTTATTTTTTGTAAAATAAAGGTCACTTAGGTCACTTAATAAAACATTGAAGAAATATTGTATGATTATACCTTAAAAATAAGGTTTTAATAATTTTAGTAGTAGTAGTAGCAGCCTGTTACATACATTCTACTGAACAATAGTAATATATTTCTGCCGCAATGC
>NW_015624199.1:526145-526356 GCF_001515625.1 Sinocyclocheilus rhinocerous
GGTAAACAAACACGTCTGCGCCATTCATTGACACAGAGACACGCAGAATTCATTTAAATATGAATCGTTTTGCGGCTTAATATTTTCAAATACTAGTGAGAGTGGGAGTGTGCTCACTTGTGTGCGCGCACGTGTGTGTGTGTGTGTGCGCGCACATCAGGCGGAGCTCCGCTGTGCGTGATACAGAGAGCGCGACCATAATGTAGAGACC
>NW_015624199.1:526388-527072 GCF_001515625.1 Sinocyclocheilus rhinocerous
AATAGCCTTATGATTTTTTGCTCAGAAATTCTGTGTTGTGTATTTACATTTTTTTTAAGGCATAAAACATTCATTTAATCTATCTTTTAAGTAATGAAAATTAAACAAATTTTATTTTTTGTAAAATAAAGGTCACTTAATATTACAATTAAAACATTGAAGAAATATTGTATGATTATACCTTAAAAATAAGGTTTTAATAATTTTAGTAGTAGTAGTAGCAGCCTGTTATGTACATTCTACTCAACAATAGGAATATATTTCTGCCAATGCCTTCAAGTTAAACCAAACTTTTATTTTGACGGGTTGCCGTGAATACCTTTACATTTCTGTGTGTATATGATATGAGGATAGTTTTACTCAAATGAAACGGTCAAATGCTCATAAGTGAGCTGTTGTTCGCTGTTGTGCTGTTGTGAGCTGTTGTTCGCTGGTTCGCTGTGAGCTGGAGATGTTGTTCATGTATTTATGTCCTCATTAGTGAGATGGCAGACGCTAAAATCACCATGAGCGTCACGCGCGCTTCAGTACGAGTGGTAAACAAAACCGCACCAACAAGCGCTACTCTACACTGCTCAAAACTCGCGTTTGAATTAGGGCTGGACGATATGGTCAAAATTGATATCACGATATATTTCTTAATTTCGGTCGATACGATATAATTCCGATATCGATATGAACACT
>NW_015624199.1:527091-529572 GCF_001515625.1 Sinocyclocheilus rhinocerous
AAGCTTTTTATTTCAGATAAATGCTGATCTTTGGATCTTTCTATTCATCAAAGAATCCTGAAAAAAATATTTACTCAACTGTTTTAAATATTGATAATCAGCAGATCAGCATATTTTTTTATTTTTTATTTTTTATTATTGAACTTCAATAAACACAGTCAAAGTACAGTTAGGACTACAATAATACAACAAGGTATAGACCTATTCAATCGGAAAGGTAACTTTAAATGACTTCTGTTGTGATTAGTGGTCGACCGATATGGGTTTTTTGACAGCCGATGCCGATATCTTGGAAAGCAGGGTGGCCGATATAATTTTATTTATTTTCATTTATATTTAAGACATTTTAAATCATTTGAAAATTGATTTAAAATAATTGTGTAAAATAAACATACTTATACTTTAGAAGACAAAGCATTTTTTTTTCACAAATAAATATTTAATAAAAATCTAATTAAAAAGGAAGTAAACACTGTAACCAACAGGGCACTCGGTATTCTGGGAAGTTTGTGTGCATTAGAAATCATTTATTTTATATATTTTTTTCAAATAAAGCCAAGGTAACACTCATTTTACATAAAGCATGCAATGAAAATTACATGAATATGACAGCGGGCAAATGCATAAAGCGCAGCATAATTTGAAATCACTAGTTTAAAGTTTGTCGATCACGCGTCTCCAGTCAAGCAGAACTCTCCTCCTGTCAGCATTCAATTTGCACGGACTGACCGTCACCTAGAGAACACGTGATCATGCAGGATACAAATGCACACTTCAACTAGATTCGACTAAGTCTGCAAGGTTTGTGAAATTAAATGTTCATTAGTCATTCAAAGATTTGTTTAAATGATATAAATGCGTATTTGCTGAATGCTGATGGCAAATGAGAAAGTATTATAATGTTTGCCTTTCTATTACTAATAATATTAAAGCAATCGTTATAATACTTTTTTGTATACATTTTAATTCCTTTGTTTAACAGTTCTATCTGATTATTAGATAGACTTATATCCATATTAGACATAACTGAACGACGACAGCGAACAAGAGGGAGAATGTGAGCGGTGTGCGCTCAGGCTAACTTTTTGTGTTTGTTTATTTGAAACATTATATAGTTGATACATTTTTTAGCTATATCGCCCAGCCCTAATTTGTAAAGAAAAATGTCAGAGGATTTCAATATAATCCAAGAGGACACTGGTTTTCTTTGCTGTAAACAAAACTTGTTTCTCACGAGACTAGAATATTTTCACCGGAGTTTACGCTACGTCTACGTCATACATCATCCGCTGGACGCCACTCTCTCGTGAACGCGCATAAGACAGTTAGTGGAAGTTAGAGATTAAGGTTTATAAAGTTGTAAATATGGATATTTTTCTTACACAAATGCACATAGAGGAGAAACAATAGTGTACAGTATGTGGAAAATAATGTGTTTTTTTAACTTTAAACCGCATAAACACATTTCATTACACCAAATACACAAAATAATGTTCTTTTTAGCAGCATCATATGACCCCTTTAATATAACTCCGATTGTATTCGTCTGAAAGAAAAAAGTTATATACATCTAGAATGGCTTGAGGGTAAGTAAAACATGGGGTAATTTTAATTTTTGGGTGAACTAACCCTTTAAGTGTCTCTTATAGAGGTAGAAATGTTAAAGACCATACATTAGATTCAGTGTGTCACATTATGAGTTGTTCAAGAGAATATGTGGGAATAATTATGTGTGGGATTTACTGTATAAAAATAGCTTTTTTTATATTGACGGTATAGTGCAGGAGTATTCAATTAATGTTCCAAGAGGTCAGTTTTCCCAATTTTAACAATTATATGTTTATTTTTAAAATGCTCTTAACATAGTGATTAATAATGCTAAATGTAGATGAAAAAAAAATGTCTTGTCTCAAACCTAGTTTGAACTAGAGCCCGACCGATATATCGTTTTGCCGATATTATCGGCCGATATGAGCCTGTCGCCGATATATCGGTAACGGCGAATATGCTGCCGATATGAAATTTTTTTTTACAGAACATATAGCGCAGATAAAATGCTTGAAATGGTGTAATTACTTAGTTTGTCCAGCAGAGCGCGTGCGCTCCATTGTTTGCTACTGGCGACCTGGATGAAACACTTTAAAGCTTAGAATGGAATTGAATTGAATTAAAGTTGAATAAACTTCAACTTTACTGTTCAGTGCACTGACGATTTTGGATAATAAAGTTTATTGTTAAATTGTTAAATGCCCTGCCTCCATTAAGTATCTCTGTCACGTCATTATAAGTGTTTGATCACCACATTTGAGTGATCATTGCAAAAAATGTGTTTGCGTATATATATTTTGTTTATGTATACACTGTATTCTAAATATAGTACCAGTCAAATGTTTGGACACACAAATGGGAAAGTGTCCAAACTTTTGACTGGTACTGTACTATAATATACACAAAGAATATCGGCCGATATATCGATATCGG
>NW_015624199.1:530676-543440 GCF_001515625.1 Sinocyclocheilus rhinocerous
ATTTATATTGTATTTATTTACAGAGGTATATTATTTCACACTTCTCTAGTAAGTTTCGTCTGTGTGTGAAGACAGTAGCGCAAATCCGTGAATGAATGTTCCGAAGTGAAATAAACTTCAACGGAATAAAGTTGAATGGAATTGAATTGAATTAAAGTTGAATAAACTTCAACTTTACTGTTCAGTGCACTGATGTCAGACTCATTTTGGATAGTAAAGTTTGTTAAATTGTTAAATGCCCTTACATATATCTCTGTCACCATTATAAGTGTTTGATCAACACATTTGAGTGATCATTGCAAAAAATGTGTTTGCGTATATATATTTTGTTTATGTATACACTGTATTCTAAATATAGTACCAGTCAAATGTTTGGACACACAAATGGGAAAGTGTCCAAACTTTTGACTGGTACTGTGCTATAATATACACAAAGAATATCGGCCTTTTTTTACTCCCTAATATTGGTATCGGTCCCAAAAAACCCATATCGGTTTTCAAACGAGTTTGAACGGTTAGTGTGCAATAGGTAAAATTAACTATATTTGCAGCATTGTTATTTTCTGCCGTGTTTTAGCAAAATAATCTTTTAAATAATCTTTTTGCTGCTTACTGTGTTTCTGCTTCTGTTTTTAAAATAACCGTGTCATCTGCATCCCTTATTGGCGCTTTAATGTCTTTATAGAGAAGCAACGCACACGGGAAGGGCTTGAGTAAAGCATGTTTGGCTCTAGATAAAAAAATATATTAGAGGATATAACACCAAAAGATCATTACAATAAATGACCCTGAGCACTTGTGGTGTAAACCACTCCATTGTTTTGAAGCGCTGCTCACTTTATTTAGAAATGGTAAAATGGTGCTGCTGTAGCCATTATGTTTGAACCAAAATATGTCTGGTATAGTGGATTAAAGTAGGAGGAGGATTTACAGTTGCAATCATTTGGTGGTTATTAGTGGTTTTAGTCGACTGTGCACTGCATGTAAAAGGGGATCAAATAACAGTATTTCTTTAGTGCATAAGTTTTGTGTTTGTGAACTAAAGTCATGATGCTTTTCAGTTTGCAGTAGGTCAGAGGTTGGTCTTTAGGTGTCATTCACCCGTTGGCTGTAAACTATCAGCTGTTTCTCATTCATAAACACACACATGCTCTTATCTCGCTGACAGTAAAGGGTAGGACACGGGATAACTGCTCTGATGGATTCAGTATTTTATTAGACTGATTTAAAACACAAACTTCTTTTCCAGTTCATTAAAAGTACTGGCTCATTAGTCATTTGTTTTTGAATCAGGCTGTTTGCTTTTGCACACCACCAGCAAATACAACACAATGGAAAGATGTTGTTGTACCCAATCCTTTTGACTCATCACATTCAGTTTGAGCTCTTTTGATGTTCAAACACTGTTGGATGACTTGGTGATCATCCTGACCCATCCCTGGTCTTTTGAGTACAGGTGCATCTCAATAAATTAGAATGTCGTGGAAAAGTTCATTTATTTCAGTAATTCAACTCAAATTGTGAAACTCAGCCACAGTCAGTGTGTAAGTAGAGTACTGTATTAAGTACAGTCAGTGTAGGACGACTGTCTTCATGAGCGATCATATTTACCAGTGCTTGGTTAATTTTTACGGATGAAATTGAGTCATTTCAATCTACATGGGTCTAGACTGCGACTAAAATTTGCGACTAAAAATATTAATTTGCGAGTGAAGTTTTTGCTGAGGACAGTAGAAATGTCAGTGTTTCCCCTGCCATTATTAGAGGTCGACCGGTATGGGTTTTTCACTGGCCGATGCCGATATTTAGAAATCAGGGCAGCCGATGGGCGATATATGATGCCGATTTTTTTAGCCGATATGTTTGGCCGATTTTCTTTTTTTTCTTTTTTTCAGAAATCAGGGCAGCCGATGGGCGATATATGATGCCGATTTTTTTTTTTTTTTCCCATTCATCTTAAAACAGTTCTGAAGGATGCTTTTTGTTTATGTTTGTTGACAGACACCAGTGTTTCCCACAGACTGCAAATTAATTCTCTGCCAGCAGGAGGCGCTTTGGGAGCTGGAGATATAGCGGTTTCCCCGGTAAAGGCTGTAATCAAATAAGCGCTGCTCACAAACGCTATCAGGCATTACAGGAAAGACGAAATAAAAATGACATTGAAGCTTTTCTGAAGACAGTCGGTTCTTTTAAAAGATACATTCATATAAAAACACCCGTGCTGCATTTTAATTTTTTGAAACGTGAAGCGCTCATTTTATTCAACGAAGTATAAGCCTTTTGGAAAATCTATTTGTGGCGGTCAGTTTTGATATTGTGATGAGCTGCCACAAATAACTCAATGTATAGGAAACACTGGACACTGCTATAAGTCAAATGGCCATAGGGATAACAAAAATAAAAGATTTCACACATAGTATTGCGCTGCCTGCTGCTGAACTGCTTAAGAGTGCGCTGGCCACTTGCGAATATATGACATCGTGGAGGCTATTGTCGTACCCACAGACACTTTTCATGAGGAAAGTTAACGTGCATGTTATAATCAGCCCAGAAGTTTTGTCTGAATTGAACGTGTTTCTACTTTCACATGCAGATGACTTGTTGCACTTATGAATATGATAACTTTCCGGCATCAATTCTAGTAGGGTAAAACATAATTCCATTTTCGAAACGGTCTGTTTTGCCCTGCCATTAGCTGAGGCTGTGTGTGAACAAGTCGCGGCTGCAGCCTGCAGAGCGTGAGCTGCTCCGTCTCACGCAGCCAGAGGGAGTTCCGCAACAACGCTTAGCTGCCCGCCATTGCGCCTGCCAATAAATCGGCCTAATTTGCAGCACAATCGGCCGATTAATTAAAAAAATGCCCAAAATCGGCCGATTAATCGGTCTGAGAGTCACTTATGAGCATTTGACCGTTTCATTTGAGTAAAACTATCCTCATATCATATACACACAGAAATGTAAAGGTATTCACGGCAACCCATCAAAATAAAAGTTTGGTTTAACTTGAAGGCATTGGCAGAAATATATTACTATTGTTGAGTAGAATGTACGTAACTACTGCTAAAATTATTAAAACCACAAAAATACAATATTTCTTCAATGTTTTAATTGTAATACCGTATTGTCCCGAATATAAGACCATGTTTTTTTCTTGGAAATACATCTGAAAAAACGCGGTCGTCTTATATTCAGGTTCTAGACTTTGACATGTCAATAATACACCCACAACAATAGGTGGCGCCAAATACGCATAGCACGTGTGACGCTTCCGGTGATATTAACGTCTGCCGTCTCACTAATGAGGACATAAATACATGAACAACATCTCCAGAACTGCTCTGAGAGTCACTTCATGAGCATTTGACCATTTCATTTGAGTAAAACTATCCTCATATCATATACACACAGAAATGTAAAGGTATTCACGGCAACCCATCAAACCACAAAAATACAATATTTCTTCAATGTTTTAATTGTAATATTAAATGACCTTTATTTTACAAAAAATAAATTTTTTAAATTTTCATTACTTAAAAGATAGATTAAATGATAGATTAAATGAATGTTTTATGCCTTAAAAAAAGTAAATGCACAACACAGAATTTCTGAGCAAAAAATCATAAGGCTATTGTAAGAATAAATTAAACTTGTTTTATGCTTTCAAATAATTAGACATGCTAAAACAGAATTTTGTAACAATAAAACATAAGGTTGGAAAAATAAAAAATTTCATAGGGCCCTAAACATTGTAAATATTTGTTTAACTTTTAATGAATTTGTTAAATTGTTTAAGTTTCATGATTTTAATTAGACATGCTTTTTGATTAATAAAATGTAATTTAATCATTAATTTAATAATTTGCATGTAATTAATTTTTTTTCTGATTGTTTTGCGATCACATATTTTGTTATGTTGACATAAACGGAGACGATGCGCATCAGTTTTAGTGGAAACAAGACTTTCAAACCGAACAGCAGCGCTGACAGCACACCTGCTGAAAGCAGCTCCAGTTGTGGTGGCATAAGAGAGCGGAGACGTGCGGAGTAAAAGTGCAGAAAAGCAGTGTCTGTTTCATGCATAACTTGAACAAACTACAACAGGTAAAGCTGTAGGTGTGTGGATATTAACAATATCATTAACAATTCTCATTTATCATCGATAATAATATTCTTGTTAACCAGATCTTTAGTCTATATGCTGTGTTCTGTTAATGCATGAACTTCATAATATTTGTAGCTTTTTTTGCCATCCAATAATCGCAATAAGCTTTGTGCTTAGTTACATTTTAATAAACAAAGTATCAGCTTTAAAATTCTGCCAAATTATGACGAAATTCAAACAATAAATACCGTTTTGGCACTCTCTTTAATGCGGCATGAGCGATCGCTTTAGCGCCTCAGTTCAAGCGGCATGTGAACCCTGATCATATCTTTCTCTTTACTACTATAGTATGAAATAAACATGAATGGACATCAAAAGATATATAAGATGCAGTACTGAAATGTCTCATATACTCGCTATTTCAGTGTTTCAAACTGCGGAAAACATGGAAAACTTTGAAACAATTCCATGTAAAAATACGTTTACCTCAGAATTACCATTTGGCGTCCATAAGATCATCAGTCAGCTAGAAAAAATAACTATAAATAGTTTAAATTTATGCGCTAAATTGCATATTGATATTTTTACTTAACCTGTTGACATAAGAAAGAATGCAAGGAGCTAAAGGTAAAATTCAACACCTCTTATAAAATTGCATGTTATTGATGATGAAAAAAAACAGACTGTGTGTGTGCAAAACATATGAAAACATTTATAGGCTGCACTGAGGAGAAGCCCAAACTACACTCAAGGGCCAAGTGATGCTGACCTAATTATGGTCTGTGATATTGGCACAGACTCTGTGTAATAAAGAATTCTTTGTGATTGTATAGTTCTGAAGTTGGAAAAGATAGATTTAGGATTTAGTTCCCACTTTAAGTGAACCTTAGTTCCCAGGACATCTACAATATGGATTAAAAATGCTGATAAAGACAAGAAAAGATGAGACATAAACATGACAGTATGACTGAAATGTTAAAGTGTTAAAAAAAATTTTTATTCTGTGGCACCTAAAAAAAAATTATTTGGCACCTAATTTTTTTTCTTATAGGTGCCAATGGCTCCTTAATTAATTTTTTTGTCTGGAGCCCTGATCTATGAATCGGCACAGTGTGGAATTCAGATTTTCCATGCAGATCTCAAAGCTAGAGATGCACCGATTGACTGGCCAGTGATCGGAATCGGCCGATTTTTCGCATGTCCGGCCCGGATCGGTGACCAGCCGGTCAGTCTCATGTCTTGTCAATTCTGAGCCGATCCTTTTATTGCCAGCGGCGCCGGCAATGATGTCACAGCCACGCACACTAGGGGTGGAACGGTCCAACTTACTCACGGTTCGGTTTGTTTCACGGTTTTAGAGTCACTGTTTCGGTATGGTTCGGTATGTGCTATGTTTAGGCAAAAACTATACTGTCAAATAAAAATAAAGAAAGTAGGAATAATTAGGGATGCACCGAATATTCGGCCACCGAAAATTTTCGGCCGAAAATGGCCCAAAAGTGCATTTTCGGTTTTCGGCCGAAAGACTTTTATCACCGAAACAATACGGCCGAAATGTTGTGATGACGCAAACAGAAACCGCGACCTGCACGTGCTTGTCTGAAGCAACATGTCTGCGGTGTGGACGTATTTCAGTGTATCTGAGAAAGACCCACGGACAGCGATTTGCAAAACATGTAATGCCGAAATTTCAAGAGGGGGTGCATCTGCAAAGACTCTCTCCACGTCGGGTTTAATTTATCACCTGAAATCCAAACATTCCGATCGCTACACTGAATATGAGAGGAACGCGGCACAGAAAAGGAAAACGCCTCCGAGCATGCCCACTCCGTCTGTGGCGGACGTTTTTGAAAAGGCAAGGAAGTTTAGCAATGCCTTGATTTTAGTAAAGTTAGTACATAGTCATAGCCATAAATGCAATGGTACTAATAATTGGCATAATTTCTTTCGGTGTTTCGGTTTTCGTTAAGTGACTTAGATTTTAGACAAAATATTAACTGTTTTTGCTCAATTTCGCTGACAAAAATAGTTCCGATCAAAACCACAGTAGAACTGTTGTGTGTCTCCGAGCAACGCAAAGCAGTGTTTCCTTACTGAATGAATGAGTCACTTGCCTCATTTCTGAATGAATCAGCTGTTTGAATGAATCGGTTGAATGAATGAATAAATAATTCACTCATTAAAAATTGCATTTTTTCAACATTTATTTGTATGTTTAAAAAAATATGTAAAACATTAATTTTATAAAATTATGCATTTGAAATTTTTCAGTGTAAATGCATTTATGGCACCTCAGCTTCATCAAGCTGTCTGTGTAAATGCATCTAATGTCACTTCAGATGCAGCTTCTGTTTCCTCAGCAGTGTAAAGAGAGTTTGTTAATACTAATTTCATTTGAATGGTAACAACTCTACAGTTTCTTATTATTCTAACTGAATTAATTGAAACAAAGTAAGAATTTGATTACACATATAATAAGGGGGAAAAAAATGACCATTTATAAACATAGTGGGACATGACATCTGTTTTGTTACATACAGCAACTCATTTTAAGTTAACTATTTCTTCCTCTTTCCAGTCACAGAGCACTTTATTTTGACAGTTGTTTAAGTGAGAGAAAATCTGTAACTTAGTCCAGATTGGGGGAATTGTAATGTTTAATAATTTCTTTTATTTTGTAAATATTTTTTTGTATTGAAATTTGCATAGATTTTTGTTTGTATATGCTGTCAATTATAGTTCTTAGAAAGAAAATCATATTGGCAAAAATCGGTATCGGCAGGTCACACTTCCAAAAAATCGGAAATTGGAATCGGCCAAGAAAATTGCAATTGGTGCATCTCTACTCAAAGCGGACTCAAGTTGGTCAGTTTTTGTTTGTGAACAATTGTACATTGTAGGACGGGCAATAATTCATCTCATTCCGGTCCATTTTATCCCACCCACCATTCTGTGTGCCGTAACTGTCATGGTGTCTGTTAATCCACTGGCTCACCTTGCTGGTCTTCATACTGAATATTTCAGTAGGAAACACAGGACTGTGTGCGTGTGAGGCAGTGTTTCAGTGCATTTGTCAGTCTGTGGTACTTTCTCTATAAGGGCCTGTGAGAGAGAGAGAGAGAGAGAGAGAGAGAGAGAGAGAGACAGTGGCAGCATCAGCAACTAGAGCTGCTGTGTCTCTCAGGCTTAAGGAGGAAGAGAGTCGGCCGCTTCTGTGGATTACAGGAGCGTCAGTAAGCCAGGCTGGACTGGAAGGAGTTTTGACTCATCTCTTTTTCCTTTCAATCTGTCTTGCCGCATCTTCCAGCTCTTACTGTGTCTGTTACTTTTCTTACTGTGTGCTGTATCATCTAAGATCATTCAGAGGAGATGTGTGGGGTGCTAGCTGTTAGCAGTGTTGGGTTCTGAAAGAGAGAGGCACAGGAGAAGAGAGGAGGATGCCGGCCCCCCTCAGGATGAGGAGGGGGGCCTGCAGGTCAGCTATCCCGTCTCTCTCCACCATCGCTGAGGAAGAGGAGGGACAGCGGAGCCGCAAGAGACGAGGGAAAGGAGGAGGTATGTGGGAGGTCAGGGTAGGAAAGATTAAAAAGGCTGATGTAAGTCTCTCTGGGGTTTTGCTCTCGGGTGCTAAGCTAATACCTGGCCTATTAAGTGATCTGTGTATCTTGTAGTTGGTAAAAGTTAAAGTTAAGCATTTTTATTTCAGAACTGGTGTGTATCATCAGATGATGGCATAGCAGTGCAGGGTTAGTAATTTGCTAAATGTATAGTATAATAATGAAAACCAAAGTACTTGCAATCCAAAATCTCTTACTGAGAATTCATGACAACCTATTTTAGAGCCCTTATTTAGTAACTAAATGTGCGTAAGGAAAGTGTGGCCTTAATACTCAGTTGCTAATGGCTTCAGACTGTCAGTTTTTTTGTCTATGGCTGAGTCTTAAAACTTAAGACAGCAATTTTGAGGATCATAGGTGTGATGCTTAAAAGCGCATTCTAGTTAGGCAACAAGGTTTTAAGACTCCTATGTGTTCTGAACCACTTATTCTATGACTACAACCTAAAATACAAAAATATGTTTTTAAGTGTTTAGTTAGATAATTGTAAGTAATTAGTTCATTTTACTGGCTAGGGGTTGTTTCAATTGTTATTATTTTTTGTTTTGAGTATCCTCAAAAGTTGATATATGCTAGTATTTGTTTGCATAAATGAGTATCAATATCAGTGTTGTAAATACAGACTGAGAATGATGTCAGTCTAGAGTGAGCGTCAGCATCACATGTATTTCACTGAAGTGGAGAAAAACACATTTATCAGTCTTGAGTGTCTGTTTTAGCACCGCTTCTACTGAGAAGGAAAATATTTTTGCTCTTTTTCTGTTGGGAGTGGCTGTTTTGCCCCACCCATGGTCACTAATGGCAGATGACTGACAAGTTGGACAGGATGGCCTGGGCTGTGGGTGGGTCACATGACCACCGGGAAGTGGAATGTAAACAACTGACTGGAAGGATCCACATAGAGGTGGATGGGACTGTTTGGACTGAGGCTAAAGGCTTTACATTACATATGAATTAGGAATGTAGGTTAATGCTCACATTCAGTAGTTTCATTTCTAGATCTGAATTGACAAATCTCTTTCTATGAGGAATCACTTTTATGTAAGCTTTCTAATGACAATTAGCCTAAACCACCTAACATATAATGTAAAGCAAACGTGCTTCAACCTATAAGGTCTGACTCCCACTTTGACTTTTCACATGCTCAGATTTGGGTCACAAGACTGTTCTCAGCCAAAAATCCCTCTGAACTCAAAAAACTGCTGCCTCACTGGAGCTGGCATTACACACATACACGTCATACACGTTACGCTATGTTCATTTTTTATGGGGATCTGGTAACTCAGAGATGGAGAAATGGGCTGTGTGCCATTTAGAAGTTTTTGATCCAGTCACTGTTTTTCCATTTAAGTGGCTTCTATCAGTTTTGTATTCTGGGTGCTCCACAAAAGCTGTGCTCTGCACAAAAGAATAAAGCATTTAAAGTAGGGATGTGTAAGGATTAGGGCTGCATGATATTGGAAAAAACTCACATTGCGATATTTTTTTTTTCTGCAATATATATTGCGATACGAAAAAAAAAAATCAGATGACTTCAATAGCTCTATTTGGAAAAAAAAAAAATCAGTGATTGGGGTGATTTTGTAGGCGAGTAAATCGAGCTGTGCAATTAATCGCATGCGATTGTCATGCGCATCTCTTCAGTAAAGCCAGTCCCGTGATTAGTAGTAAATCGACATCACCTGCTTTCAGATGGAGCGGCATTTAATACACAGAGCCGTAATTCACTGACAAGCTAGGCGATATCGCATATATAATCGAATGCGATTCATCTGCGATTATGAACGCAATATTGCCTAATTGTCAGTGAACTACGGCTCTGTGTAGTGAATGCCGCTCAATCTGAAAGCAGGCGATGGAGATTTACTACTAATCACGGGACTGGCTTTACTGACGAGATGCGCAATAGAGCCCTGGATACGTATCACGATACAGAGGCCATGATACGTATCACGATACGGGACTGCACTAAATTTCACCTCAGCAGAATTTAGTAAAACAGCCATTTATTAAACACTGCATACTGTAGGGCTGTTGCTAACTATAGATGGTAGATTGTTCTAATCTAAACTAATGCGCTGTCTTCACTGTATCTAACGCGCACACACACGCTCAGTCACTCACACAGAACATGCTGCGCGCGCACAGACATTCAGGAACAAACTTTTTAGCGCTGCCCCGCAATTTTATCAATAAAATACCTTAATCGCTCAAGAGCTACATTATCTTTCTCAACAAGAAACTGGTAACATCATTGTTTCTAAAGCAGTTAAAGCCACAGCTTCACTGTTAATAGAGAAACGCGGCAAAACGGCGGTAATTCATACATACACAGCCTCTCTCTCTCTTTCTCTCTCTCATAAATGAACACTTGATAAATTACACTTTTCTGATAATAGGATATTGAAGTGGAGATCGCTAAACTGCAAGTTTAAGTTACCAGTGTTTTCAGAAAGCAAGCGTGTTTATCCACAGTGGTGAGAGAGCGCATGCACATGGTTGCCAGGTTGACAAAGATAAGTAGCACACTTAGCAGATATTTCCGTATTGCGCAAGTGGGAAGCTCTGTTTCGGGGATTACGTCTCTTTATATCAGGCAACCCAGTTGTGTTCCTCTGCAGCCAGATTAAACCTTTAGAAACCTCACACTTTTCTACTCAATTTTAAACTGTGTTATTGTATTCAAATTAAGCGCGGTCCACTGCTGCACACGTGCCACAATATCGTTATAGGGCCAGCTGTATCGATACTCGTATCATCAAATCTCTGTGACGATACATCGTCGTATCGATGCATCGAACACAGCATTACAAAAATGCCCCTGCACAAACAAATTAAATCTATTACGTCTGTTGCTAACAAAGTGAATATGAATATGATCTGCTCATGTTGCACCGTATTTCATTTTATGCGTTTTTACAGTGTTGCGCATTTTAACCAATCACACACATATCTGTTGAGCTTAGGAATGCAATGGCCAATCAGAGGCGTTCAGATGAGTCATCGGAGTGCTTAAACTCGCGATAGATCAATGTTAATGATAATGTCACTTTCTATATATCATTTATTCACTGTTTGAATAACCGTGGAAAGGAACCGTTATATAATTATCAATTTCAAAAGTTTTTATTAAATTGTAATCACATTAAATACAAATTCAGTCCCATTAAAAAAAATAAATCGACGCGTTTCAGAAAGGCGGGGCATAGAGGAGAAACAATAATGTACAGTATGTGGAAAATAATGAGTTTTTTTAACCTTAAACCGCATAAACACATTTCATTACACCAAATACACAAAATAATGTTCTTTTTAGCAACATCATATGACCCCTTTAATACATTTAATTGGCTGCTTTTAGCCTTTCCCTGGAGTTGGTTCACCCTCCGCCTATGAACAGGAACATTAAACTGCTGTGAACCAATATACTGTTACACATCCATTTTCTTTCTCAATTGTTTCCCTTCACCTAAGCCATAAGCAACTGTGTTTACAAGGATACTTGCAGAGCACAGTATTTCAGGCACAAATAGACGCAGAAGTGAACAGAAATTAGTGTTCACGTGCATCTGCTTGGCTCTCACCGTGTCTATACCCGGTGCGAGCGGCGCGACAAAATATTATGAACCCATTTTAATCAGTGATGCTGTGTGACTGACTACACTGGATGCGGCGCGACACACGACAAATCCCCGACAGTAAACTGATGCCTCATTTAAGACGTACTGACACAAAGTTCAAATGATATGCAGTGGTCGCTTTGTCGCGTCCGGTGTAGACAGACTTTGGGGCCGTTCACATGTCGCAGGTGGAAAACGCCAGCCGCACAGCTTTCTCCTTCTTTCCAAAGCGCTAGGGAGCTTGTGCTTTCGTGTAGTCTGCCGTTGCTAAGCGACCGTGACACGCACTCTTCACGACGACGCGGAAGTTTCAACAAAGGATAAATGGATTTCCAGCACTGAAAATCGCATGCTGTAGCTCTGCTACTAAATGTATTTAGAAATGGGTATCTCTGTACAGCTGTCACGTCCGGTGTAGACACCATGTCTGTGTGTGAGCAAAGAAAACTATCAGTATAAATATAACGATCAGTAGCCTATACTAAACATCGCACATCCTGTGATGTGACTATCGCGGATGTGCACATCGCGATATCGATGCTGAAACGATATATCGTGCAGCCCTAGTAAGGATAGTCAACTAGTAATTCAGTAGTCAGTTACTGAGTAGTCTGTGTTTTGTTTGTCTGAACTTTAGTGCACTATTAAACTGTCGGCACAATTGGATTTGTTTATTAAATAATATTTTATGATGTTTTTATAACTTTTTTTTGTCACTGTTACTATGGTTACAATCATTCTTTTTTGCTAGGGCTGCTAAATAATCAAAATTGTGATATGAGTTAGTACGATAATCAAATCACAAAGGCTTTGATTTAATTAAAGAAATACATGCACTGTGTGTTTCAGAGTGCATCTAATGAGCATCTCATTATCCAGTGAGCATCTCATTATGCTCACGTGAGCATTATGCTCTCCCATCAGTTATTGGATGGGAGGCGCACTACAATGTTCCATTCAGTAACTGAAAACAGTAGTGGTTAAACGGATCGTAGTTGATCCGTACGTACCAAGCTCCACGGTTCGGCACGCATGTGATCCGCGGATTAATTGCAAAATTTAACCATAATAGAGTATAAGTTTATCATTTGTCCGTATTTACACAAGCAAGCGAATTTTAAACACTTCCAGAGAGCGAAAGGGAACTCGATTCGTTACTCGCGCACTCTTCTCTACGCGCACAGCCGCACACACGCGTTTCAGATGGCGCGCGAACACCAAACTGAATCCTCTTCTGAATCCTGAACAGACACGTAGCAATAAAATTATGACAAAATACCCATCTCGACAATCATTCAGGTAAACGCAGTCAGTTATGTCTCAAGTGAATGAAAACAGCTGAGAAAGAAATCGGATGTGATGTGTACCATTATATCAGATCCGTGCATCAGGTCTTAAAGGGACAGCGGCCTATAAATACTGCTG
>NW_015624199.1:545451-566084 GCF_001515625.1 Sinocyclocheilus rhinocerous
ACGAGGACACCAGCGTGCATGCACGGGGAAGAGACCGGTCTCCCGAGGAGAGGCGCGCTCGGCATTTAAACAGCGGCGTTGATGAGGCTCCATTCGGTTCAGGTGTGCCCCATCACACGCCGCCAGCCCTGGCTATTTCAGCGCCCCTCCTCTCTCACGCACCCACTCATGTCGGGAGCCTGGCGAAGGGCGGCGATTAAGGGACGGGGTGATGCTGATAATTAGGGGGAGGCAGCCGACTCGTCACAGTGTGTTGATATCCAGCAGTAGAGCAATCAACCATAACTTCAGGCGAGCAGGCTCAGATGTTGGGAATACGTGGAAAGTCACCACTCCCGAATGAGTTTGCGCGAGAGAACGTAATCTTTTAGTTTTAAGTTGGTTTGAAAAATCAGGATAAGCGCAAGTAAGTACCATTTTGATTAGCCGTCGTACCTACAATGTTTGTGCACTGTGTAAACAGTGAGTGACGTATACGCGCGAGAGATCACTTCCGGCGCTTGCATAAACTACGCCAGAGCGCGTACACACCTCCCGCACCGGATGCCGTGCGCGTGCTCAAGGCAGTTGGACATAGTGTTGTATTAGATGTAAAAAATTATATAAATACTGTTCGGTTTCTCGCACAACCCGATCGTTTCGTGTCTTAGGACATCAATGTGTCGTCACGAGCCGCAGGGTTTAATTTGGATTTGTCTGTGTATGTTTTTTTTACTCTCATAGATTTTGTTACCATTGCCATGCATTATACGACTGATAGACTGCAACGGCTGGACTTAAAAATCATAATTTGTGTTCTACTGAAGAAACAAAGTCACATACATCTTGGATGCCCTGGGGGTAAGCAGATAAACATAAAATCTTCATTTTTGGGTGAACTATCCCTTTAATGATCATCAAACAACAAAGCAGCTGTGATAAAAATCTATATTTAATTTATACAGTGAACACTATCCAGTGTTATTTTCCCTAATTATTACATTTCTGTATTTGAATACTACTAACCTTATTTTATTTGTAACATATTCTGTTGTATTTACCTATGCTTGTAATTTGTGTATTTGTTCTTATTTTTACTGGCTGTTCTCTTGTCTCTTTAATCATGTTTAAACTTTCTTAGTTAATCTAGTAGTATTTGCTGTGGTATCAAAGAAGTACTTTGCTTTAAGTAATAAATGGAAAGCAAGTTAAATTGAAATATTTTTCTTTTCTTGCTGATCCGAAAAATGATCCGATCCGTGGGTCAAAAACCGTAATGTGAGCCGAACCGTGAGATTTGTGATCCGTTGAACCACTAGAAAACAGGCTAGACTAATTGATTCTTTGAATTGAAGAATTTATATTGTTTTTTAAAAATGAGAATCGATTAAAATCGAGAAATCAAATTTTTTTTTTCTTTACCCAGCCCTAATTGAAAAGGGCCTTCAGTAGCTATTTGAGCAGGTCCTTTTTAGCTGTTGTACGAACAGGACATATCAAGAGTCACGCCTGTTAGTAAATGCAGTTGTCAACCCCAAATACTGAATGTTAATGTGGTCTTATTCTGTATTCTGATTCTGTGTTGCTATGCTGTGCTTTCTTTCTTGTACCTTTCCCAAAGTGCTCATTGGATAAACTAGCACCCCGTTGTTTAGCAGGGAAGAAGGGCAGTAAATTTAGACAGAGCACTAAATGTGTCTAAGCTGCTCATTGGATCACTTGCTGAGAGAAAAATTGCATTCAAGGGTAAAGGTGTTAAGTTAAAGAAACAAAAGGTCTACTTTATTGATCCCCATGTGAAAATTCAGACTCAAATTGACTTGCATACAGAGATGGGCATAAATGCATAAAAAATGTATTTAAAATAAAAATACAGTATTTTGTATTTTGAAAATAGCCAATTTCACATATATCCAATGTGGGCATCCCCATAGGCTGAAGTGTCAAGCAAGTGTCAAGTATAAAAGCCACGTCCGTTTAAGGAGGAGTGCGCGCAGTCAGCAGGTTTGCGGCATAGAGGCAGGCGGAAGTATAAACAAGGCATCAACTGCACAAACCGCTTCTACAACGAGAGAAAGAGGCATCTGCGCAGTGATTCCACCACTTGCCGCGTTCCGTGTGAATGGGCCTTTAAGTCAAAAGTATAGGCCTACTTGACGGTATTCCACTCCATCTTGGAGCGCACGCACAAAAAACTGCCTGCCAACGTGTGAGTGTGAACTTAAATTTCCTTTTGCGGCATACTGCACTTATAAGAAGTGCAATTGCACCAAGCACATCACACTCTATTACTCATTACCATTCGTCCATGCTTCTTTTTCCACTCCAGCGTTTTCCTACTAAAAGCTGCACGGATATATTTGCTTACCCTGATAGGCCTTTTTCTATGTAAATGATTTAGAAATAGTTCAATCGATTCACACTTTATATCATCGCCACAATATGTATTGTCATTTCACACAGCCCTAACACAGGGCTCCAGACTGCGACTAAAACGGTCGCATTTGCGACCAAAAATATTAAATTGCGAGTGAAGTTTTTGCTGAGATCGCCACTGGCGACTATAGAAATTTACATGTGTTATGATTTAAAATTGGCATGTAATTACTTTTTTTCTGATTGTTTTGCGATCACATCTTTTGTTATGTTGACGTAGGCCTAATAAACTGAGACGATGTGCATCAAAGTTATAGTGGAAAAAAAGACTTTCAAACAGTCCTCATCTCTGCCGAACAGCAGTGTTGACGGCACATCTGCTGAAAGCTGCTCCAGTTGTGGTGGCATAAGAGAGCGGAGACGTGCGGAGTAAAAGTGCAGAAAAGCAGTGTCTATTTTTTGTGCAACTTGAACAAACTACAACTGGTAAAGCCGTAGGTGTGTGGATATTAACAATTTGTTTATAATCGCCAGGCTACTATGGCTTCTTGTTATCGAGATCTTTAGTCTAAATGCTGTGTTCTGTTAATGTGTGAGCTTCATATTAATTGTAGCACACTTGCTGACCAGTAATCGCAATAAGCTTTGTGCTCAGTTACCTTTTAATAAAGTATCAGCTTTAAAATTCTACCAAATACATATTAAAATACAAACAATAAATACCGGTTTGGCGCTCTTTATTGTGGCATGAGTGATCGCTTTAGCGCCTCAGTTCAAGCGGCATGTGAACCCATCACATCTTTCTCTTTAATACTATAGTGCGAAATAAACATGAATGGACATCAAAAGGTATTTTATAAGATACAGTAGGTTACATCTTACTGAAATGTCTCATCGTTGATTCAGTGTTTCAAAGTGCGGAAAACTAAACTTGTAAACAATGAGAAGTAACAATACGTTTACCTCAGAATAACCATTCAGCATCCGTAAGCTCATTAGTCAGCAAGAAAAAAGTAACTATAAAGAGGAGCATTTTGCTAAATTTGTGCACTAAAGATAAAGTTCAACACATCCTATATAACTATAATGTTACTAATGAAGAAAAACAGACTGGATGTGTGCAGGACATATGACAACATTTATAGGATGCATTGAGGAGGAGCCCAACTACACTCAATGACCAAGTGATGCTAAAATAATTATGGTCCATGAGATTCTGTGTAATAAACATTTCTTTGTGACTGAGATATAGTTCTCAATTTGGAAAAGACATACAGTATAGTTCCCAATTTAAGTGAACCATAAAGATGAGAAAGATGAGACATGACAGTATGACTGAAATGTTAAAGTGTTAAAAAAAATAAAACACGATTATTCTGTGGCACCTAAAAAAATAATTTGGTGCCTAATTTTGTTTCTTTTATGAGCCAATGGCCCAGTAACTTTAGGAGCCCAGTAACATGCACTAATGCTTAAAACACATTTAACAAGCTAGTTCATAAAAACAACAACCGATTAACTATCAAAACTATATAATGCAATTTTTTCCCTTGTTGGTGGTCTTTTATTCTTTCATGTTAACTGAAGGCAAATCTGAATGATGCGCTATTTTAACTTTAATCAATAAGTACAATTGACCATGACATCCTCACCTTATCTTATTCCATAAAAGTCGCTCACCCAATACTGAATGGAGTTGTACAGCTGCAGCTCACATGCATGAATGTTGGGGTTGGGGGGAGGGGGGCGTAGCTGAACTAAATCAGCACCCTGATAAAGGTATTTAAATACTAATTACACAGGGCTCTACAGTGCGACCATTTCAGTCGAAACCGACCCGATCATCATCATATTTGTGATTGCGCTCAGGGGAGCTTCAAAGGTTTCTACGTGTTTTTGCAGCGTTGAGTAATGTATCACAGACATATCTCACGAATCCTTTCATAAGCAAAGTGTAGACAGGGTTGCTGCACATCTCCATTCAAACAGCGGTGTTTCGTTTATGAATGAATGGGCATTTTTAAAGGAATCTAGTGAGTCAGTGATTCATGTTTACCCATTTATAAAGACAGTCACTTGCTTCATTCCTGAATGAATCAGCTGTTAGAATGAATCAATTGAATTAATGATTCTGTGATAAAATCAGTGACTTGCCGCCACCTGCTGTCAGTTTTAGTTTAATTCTTTAAAGTATTGTTTCAGTTATTTAAATCATTTAATATTTCTATATTCTAAATTCTGTATTTAAAACATTAATCTCATCATGAATTTATGGATTTAATTGCACTCATGCCACTTCTGAGCCTCATTAAATGTCTGAAAGTACACCAAGCCACTTTTGTGTTCTTCTGTGCCACCTCTACAAATTAATTTTGTTGAGCACAAGTGCTCCTAAAAAGAAAAGTAAGCGTAGAGCCCTGTTACATTTGATAAGTATTTTAAATACATCTAAAATACTGCCCATCCCTGCTTGCATATTTGTTTCTGTCATTTCACATTGTTTTAATGTATCATTACCCTGAATGTTAGGTGGTGTAAAATCCTGCAGATGTTATCTAACACACCCCGTAATAATATAATGGGTTAAATTCGGACCTGTTTTATTTGTCTTGTACTGGGTGGTGAGGGTAGGGCTCCTCTGCTCTCTCTTCCTCTCTCTGTAAGCTTAGCATTAGCTGCCGCTAAGCTGCTCAGATCTCTGAGCCTTCCCGCCCCAATACTCACACACACACACATCCTGGTGCCATGTAGAGAATCGCACACTAATCGCTGATCTCTCTCTCTCGCTCTCTTTAATCTTGTATTTGTTCTGTACTGCACACACTGCAATCACACACACAATTGTGATTTATAATCTCACATTTTACACACTCAAAGAGGGGGATCTGCTATCTCCTCTCAATCAGTCTAAGATTGAAGGGGCTGGGTCAAAGTCCAGTTTTTCTCACCCATGTCTCCATATTCCTTTCTTTATTTGACCATGAATGAGCACACACGTTATCATCAGCCTATGATGGATGTTGCATCCTTTGGACTCTGTGTATGCATGAGGTTGTGTCTGATGTATTGGATTAGGATGGCTTCCTTGGTGATGTAGACAAGAGGTTTGCATGAGGTTTTCCAGAATTCTCCAAAACTATGAGTGAGATTCAAGGTAAGATCTGTCAGTGATGTTTCCTAGACCAGATGTTTTTAAGCTTTTTAATGCCAAGATACCCCAAATACGATCCTCTTTGCAAGGAAACAGTTTCTAAAATGTAAAGGCAGTGCAATATTAATGTTGTGCATGAACAAATGTACGTTATACATAGGGGTGGAACGGTTCGCAGAAAAAAATCTAACCATACGGTTCTCCACACATGGTTCGGCATGCGCTAGGACTTAAATCTGACTTAAATCTGACAACGCATCTGTAATATGGTTTGCTATAAATAACACGTAAAACAAACAGGGTTCGGCTAATATAGCTATGTTTCTGTTGATGGATGCGCATTCTGGCTTTCCAATACATTACAACAACAGCGATGAAAAAAAATGAACGTACTGTATCAGTGCACTGGATCAGTGCATTCTCTTAAAGTGACAGCACTTTCTTAATATTAATCAAACAGCAACAACAAAGAAATCACTCACTGCTCTTGATTTAATAGCTTTTGTAACTTTAATAAAGATTAGTCTTTAATTTATACAGTCAAATATGCAATGCTGTTTTACATTTCATTACTTTATTCAATTTCTGTACCTAAAAACTAATGTTTAGTAACCTAAAAAAAAAAAAACTGAAAATCACTGTTTATTTTATTTGTATCTTTACTCTATTGTATTTATTTGTGCTGTTGCTTGAAGTTAGATAGATTATTCTTGTTTTCTTTATTTTTATTTGACAGTATAGTTTTTGCCTAAACATAGCACATAGCCTACCGAACCATACTGAAACCGTGACTCTAAAACAAAAACAAAAAAAAAAGGGATTTTGGAAAGTTTCCGGAAACTTACCGGAAATTTTCCACCCCTTTGCAATCCTAAATATTATATATTTTTAAATAATACATTTTTTAAATTATTTGCAAAATGTATTTAGTTTTCAGTGTATCTTTTTAATGGAAACTTGTTTCTACCACGGGATAAATAAAAAGGGTAATTATGACTGTTAGCTCACAATTCTGAATTAAAATTCTGAGTTTACATTTCAGAATTCAAGAAAAAAAGTCTGAATTGTGAAATAAAGAGTTGCAATTATCTTACCTATTTTTTTAATCCTTGGCGGAAATTGGCTTCCATATTTTTTTTGCTCTATATTGGAAAACATTTATAGTGCTTTTCACACTTTTTTTTAAAAATTAAAGTATTTGCATATTTGGTTATTTCTTGCTTTTTAAAGGGGTGGTTGACTGCTTTTTTTCTTGGCTTGATTGTGTTTATGGGGTGCAGTGTAACATGTCTTCATGCTTCATTTTAAAAAAATGCCTTATTTTTCATATATTTTACCTTTATTGTATGCCGCTGTCTCCATTGTCATTTGAATGGCCGGTTGACTTTCTGTTTCTATGATACCACTCCCTCAGAAATACGCAATGGGCTCAGATTGGTTAAGTGGCCCAGTGTGTTGTGATTCGTTAACCGCGTACTGCACATTGTCAGGAAACTTCACGCCCATTACCATTACGAGCAATAGTTGCATGTGCTCCGGTGGAATGTAAATAATGGTGTCAATATTGCCGTATCAATTTGAGCCAGAATCAGACCCAGATAGCAGTAATGAAGAGGATCAAGTAGAACCTCTGCAAGCACGGCTCTTAAAAGACGTTTCTGAATGGTAAGTTTTTTTTTGTATTTCTCAAAGATTTTAGATTACGTTTTTCTCCTGATTAAAGCTTTAATGTAGCTGAATACATGACTGAGTAGTACCATTGTTTTTAAAGGTATTGTTTAATTTATTAATTTATTGACAGCATGGCTTAGGGCTGCACGATAAATCGAAATGGAATCGAGATCGCGATTCGACAGAAGCTGCGATTGTCATGCGTATCTTTCAGTGAAGCACGGTTCTGTGATCAGCAGTAAATCTCCATCCAAAGGCCAGAGGGCGCTCTCGCGCTGAAACTCCAAATACGCCTCGCAGAAGAAACCCAGAAAATGCCTATCGCTGCAGCTGAATAAACAGAAGATTCAACTGCTTTCATTGATTCAACGTGACTAATAAACACACGACTACAGAAGCCACATCATCTCACAGAAGGATTTATTTCAAACACTCGACTGACGTTATGAAGTGAGTTTGGAGTAAAAATATGTTATTAAATGTGGTATTTTCACATGCTTTCAGATGGAGCAGCATTTACTACACAGAGCCGTAGTGCACTGAGAAGCTATGCAAACAGCTGTCATTATCGCGAACGATTTCTTCGATTTCATAATCGCGCAATAAAATCGTCTGGGGTTTTTTTTTTTTGCGTAACTTGTCAGTGACCTACGGCTATGTGTAGTAAATTCTGCTCCATCTGAAATCACGTGATGATGATTTCCTTCTGATTACAGAACCGGCTTTTTTAACAAAATGCGCATGAGAATCGCATTCGATTAATCGTGCAGCCCTAGCATGGCTACAACTCTTCCTCTTCTCTAAAGCCGTGCAATATGGCCCCGTCCTCTTTGTTGCATGTCCGGGGGCAGGGTTTATGTAAATCTCTGGGTTTGTGACGTAACGAACCCGGGAAGTAGCTCGTTGTAGTCCCTACAAGCTATTTTTGTAGGCATTAAACTGCCCGAATTTTAAAAGATGAAATCTCCGTTTGCATAGAACTTTCAGCGCCGTAACTTTGCAGATATTGTTTATGCTCAAACAGCAACATTACACACTAACTAACGTTAAAAAAGTGAAATCACAATCAACCACCCCTTTAAATGAGCACACCACAAGGTCCACTTCAAAAACTCCTGTCCTAAAGAAGTAAACTGATTTCTTTAGTCTTGTGCAGGCTAATGAAGGTCAACTGAAGTCATTCAGGTTTAACTTTCTTTAACTGTTTAGTTATGTTAGCTGCTCACATTAATCAAACAGAAGGTGCTCTGTCCTGTTGAATTCTGGATTGTGTTTGTAGACGTGATTGTGCCACGTGAAGACATTTGCCATTTATCTGGATTAAAGATGTGCCAGCTAGAGGGGGTGGGGACGTGTAATTGGTTGCATTTGATTTAGTCTGCTCACAAACAAGTGAACTCAAGGTCAGCGACACTAGGCTCAACTCTGACCTTTGCCCTTAAAGTTGGATCGTCTGACACCTGGGAAACAGGAAGACACTCATGGACACCATTCAGATTCTTTGCAGTGCTTCTTTGAGCATACTGTTATTTATGACTCATTAATCCTAATCTCAGATATTATTTTGGATGGATGGTGTGCAATTTGGGATTTTGTTTACCAGCTTGTTTAAGCTGGTAAACAAACGTTCGGTTTTAACAGGTTTCTCTTTCTCCTTCCTTCTTCCATATATTATCTTGTGTAACAAAAGCAGGCTCCTGATTTACATAGCATTTATCCGATGTTTTGTCTCAGACCTCGGCAGTTCTGCTTTGCTGCACACACTGGCATGGAAACTGTTCACAGCAGAGCCAAGATGGACAACATCGACAGCAGTAGAAAATAAGAAAGGCTACTGCTAGAGTGTCACACTGCATATGTGCCTGTGTTTGTATTTTAGTTTGCCTATCTATCTGTCTGTGCTTATTTGTATATTAGATAGCCCGAATGGAGGATATTTCCTTAAATCCTCCTTAACCTACATAATCTGCGGTACAAGCAGCGCACTACGAATGTATTGTGGATAATTTAGCTGCATGTACTTTGAAATAGATTCTGCGAAAGCTTGTTTCCGCCACAGAATAAAAAAAATAAAAAAGGTTGTTGACTTTTTATCTCACAATTCTGAGATATAAAATGCGAGATGAGATACGAACTCAGAATTGCAAAATATAAACTCAATTGCAATGAAAAAAGTCTGAATTGTGAGAAGTTACTTTTTAAATTTATTTTTAATTAATACATTTTTATTTTGTGGCAGAAGTGAAAAAACAGAATTGTGGGATGTAATCTCAGAATTCTGAGATGTAAATTGAAAATTGAGAGGAAAAAAGTCAGAATTGTGAGAAGTGCCAGGCACAATCCCCTTTATTTATTTATTGATTGATTGATTTTATTTATTTGTATTCCTTCGCACAAATGGGCTTCCATAAGAGTCAGTGTGCACTAATAACACTTCTTATACTTTGATTTACTAAGTAGCTATGGTTGTTTTTAAACAAAGCCTGTATCCCATCATATCTTGAGCCCTGTTCATCATTAGTTTATTTGTTGGCTAAGCAACTGTTCTAAAGTATGTGTAACTACCTTAATATAATTTAATTAACTCTGATTGCTGCTGTAGGTGGTTGGTGTCTGCGTACTCTTCCTGTTTATTCTGTACTGCCGTCATTACATACTTAACCAGCCTGCGCAACCCGGCACTCAGGACACAGATTAGTAAAATAATCAGGCATGGGCCTCAGAGCAAAGGTTCATGAGCTAGTACCATTTTATTTCCTGTGTTGGAATGGAGAGAAAATGCAAGAGAATGTGTTAAAAACCTGCCGGAACTAGCTCAGTTCATGCATTTTATGCCAAATCTCGAGAGGAAAGATTTCATGGTGCTGTAACTATGTAAACAAGTCTATCTTTTGTCCAAAGAATATATAGACTGACTGATGTTGACTTCGTTCCGAGCTTTGATTGTTTTTGCACCCCATGGGCATATATGGGTCAAATGAAAAGCCTTTATTAGCGAGCTGCATGAAGGCAAAATCAGGTGTTCACACAAACACGCCCCACAGGTGTCATGTTAAAGTCACAATAGCCTGGGGTTTGTTTAGATGGTGCATATTACAGAATGATTTCAGCCACATTTAGCTAACATTAGTGACATCTACCAAAGATCAAGCCATTTGCGGTGCACTGATATGTAGGGCTGTGTATCGTTCAAAAATTTTCGATACCGATACCTTGACTTCGATACCGGTTCCTGAACGATACTTTTTTCGATACCAATTTTATGAAATCAATTTTAACAAGATTACATTATCTAAAAAAAAAAAAACTTATTTTTATTTTATGTTGCAAATTCCAAAACGTAATTTTAGAGCTGATAACAGAGGCTTGAGCCATTGATATGCAGGCTAACGCAGTTATTAATGCAGTGTAATGCGGTTATTAGAGAGAGGGAGAGAGAGAGATTAAGTGCGTGTGAATACCTGTGTCTATGCATCTCTCAGCAGCAAGTTAAACTCCTTCATGAACCTCGCTTCTGAAAAATGTCATGTAGCTTTTCAGCTGCGAAGCTATTTTACTGATAAATTCGCTGTGCAGCGCTGACAAGAAGTTTCTGTTCGCGTGTGTCTGCACTGTGTGTGCGTCTATGAGAGAGACTGGGAGAAAGAAAGCGTGATTTCCGTAGCCTACATAAAAAAGGTGGAAGACATGGAAATAGTTTGTCATTTTTTACCCTATTGTTTGTTATATTTATTTGCTCAATGTCTTCTGGGGTTTTGGTTCTCTTACGGTTGTAGATAGCCCAAAGTATCATTGTGTTTGGGCCCCCCCTTGACGAGCGAACATAGGCACGTTTTTAGAATGCCTATGCGTAAATCCGGCCCTGTTAGACGGCAATCGGAAGTTATTACAAACACTCGATGGTGGTTTAAAGTGAGTTTTGAGTAAAAGCGGAATATAAATCTTATTTATTGTCTTATGTAGCATGATGCTACAGTTTGCATGAATGGTCATTGTTTGTCTCAGAAAGGTGATATCTTGCATTTTTGGAAGGAAGGTAAAATGGGTCAGATGGAGTTTGGCCTGGGATAAATCAGGAGCAACATTGTCCTGGAATCTAGAGCGAGTGAGTGACGGCTGTTTCAGTTCCATCTCCTCAGGGATCGCACATGGAAATAGATTGAATAATATCACAATAGCTCTGTTCTAACACGTAACGAGCTGTGTAGACAGCATCCTAACAGTCATAGAACACCATTAGGGTGGATGTTTTCCGAAAGTGACTTGTTCATAAAATCCTCAGACAATTTAGCATTTTGTTGAAGGAATTGGGATTTCAAAACTGCATGTGCCCTAACGCATAATATGGAGATTTACTTGTAAATATAAGATGCATATCTATAGCTCTGACAGATTTTAAATTGTAATTTTAGCAGTCCCTGAAATGGGTCGTACTGACATTACCTGAGTGGTTGAAGTAAATACGCTACAGCACTCATTCAAAGACATGCATTTATTGCTTGGACAGAGCAAGAACACCTTCTGAAATGCATGTGCAGATTCAGTCGAGTGATAAGGTTAACCTCTTTAACTTAATGCTGTTGAACTGAATTTACAAAGTAAACTATCTGGTAAAATAACCATAACATTAGCAGCAACACTGAAATACAAACTCGATTCTGTCAGTCAGATGCGCGTTAAAGTTGCATGTGTAACTATAACTATAACTATGTTTTCTTTCAGAATCATCATTGGCTGGTAGAAAGAAGAAATAGGTTACATAAAAATTTTTACTTAAAAATGAATATAAGGTAAATGTGCGAATAATTCTGGGGGATAAAATTGTCATCTTGCGTTGATGCAGTTTGTCAAGAACATGATGGAGGACGACTGACTGCATGATGAAGCCTGGCTATTAGAATGCAGTTACATGCCCCTAAAATTAGGGATATGAGTGCAAAAATGACCCTGGATGGGTGTGTCTTGTATTTGTATCATACAGTATGATATAGTTTAGCAATATCACATGACATGGGCAAGAGAGCTGATTTTTCTTGAAATATCTGCATGATTATTGTGATATTGATTTTATACAACAGTTCAATAAACAATAAGTTAAAAAAGTGACTTGTTCCTAAAATCCTCAGACAATTTAGCATTTTGTTGAAGGAATTGGGATTTCAAAACTTCATGTGCCCTACGCATAATATGGAGATTTACTTGTAAATATAAGATGCATATTTATAGCTCTGACAGATTTTAAATTGTAATTTTAGCAGTCCCTGAAATGGGGTCATACTGACATTACCTGAGTGGTTGAAGTTAATACGCTACAGCACTCATTCAAAGACATGCATTTATTGCTTGGACAGAGCAAGAACACCTTCTGAAATGCATGTGCAGATTCAGTCGAGTGATAAGGTTAACCTCTTTAACTTAATGCTGTTGAACTGAATTTACAAAGTAAACTATCTGGTAAAATAACCATAACATTAGCAGCAACACTGAAATACAAGCGCGATTCTGTCAGTCAGATGCGCGTTAAAGTTGCATGTGTTACTATAACTATAACTGTGTATTCTTTCAGAATCATCATTGGCTGGTAGAAAGAAGAAATAGGTTACATAACATTTTTTACTTAAAAATGAATACAAGGTAAATGTGCGAATAATTCTGGGGGATAAAATTGTCATCTTACGTTGATGCAGTTTGTCAAGAACATGATGCAGGACGACTGACTGCATGATGAAGCCTGGCTATTAGAATGCAGTTACATGCCCCTAAAATTAGGGATATTAGTGCAAAAATGACCCTGGATGGGTGTGTCTTGTATTTGTATCATACAGTATGATATAGTTTAGCAATATCACATGACATGGGCAAGAGAGCTGATTTTTCTTAAATATCTGCATGATTGCAAATGTGATATTGATTTTATACAACAGTTCAATAGACAATAAGTTAATATTGTGTTACATTTTAGACTCATTGTCAGTATCGTCTGTTTTTGTGTAATTTCACACAAATTATGAAATTAAAGCCCAAGCATCATTACGAAAATAAAGCCCTAGCAGAACTGTTGTGCATCTCTGATCAACACACAGTGGTTTCATTACTGAATGAATCAACATTTTTAAACAAAACAAGTGAGGCAATGATTCAGTGAGCCATTCCCGTTTGAACGAATCGATTGAATGAATGACTGAATGTCTCACTAATTAAGACAGTGATTTGCTGCCACCTACTGGTGCTTTTTGTTTTATATTTAGAGTAAGCTTTTTAAAAAAATATTTTTTTATAATTTTATATTTCAGTATTTATTTGTATTTTTGTATGTTGAATTAAAATATTTCTTCCTAAAGCTATTTTTGTAGTGTCTATTAAGTGCTTTTCTAATTTAACACAATAATGACTTTAAATTATCTTTAATAATAACTATCTTTAATTAATCTGCACATGATGTGTTAATTAATCTCATTAATTTGAGATTAATTCGATTAATTAATCAGTACATTATGGTTTTAATTGGATAAAAAAATGTAAGCACTTGATAGCCCTATTAAAAACATAAAAAATACACATAATAATAGGGCCCTATGAAATCAGTTAGACACCAGTCCATTTAGCAGTTTAATTGTACAGCCCTACTTTTGAATTATTCATCTATTTGATTTATTTATCGTGTTATACTATAAGTTCTATTTTAATGACTGGTTTCTGTGATTCCTTGTGACTTGAAATCATAGGGTCCTAGTGTATTATGTAGAAAAGTTGAAAATGAAAAATGACTTTTGCTAAAATGTTCTTTGCTAGTTTTGATTATTTTTGTCCTTTATCCATTCCCTCCCCATCTAGACACACCATCTGGCCATGGCTTGTTCATTCCCTCCTGCCCCACAATGGAATTATGGGTAGCACTCTTTAAGCCTTATTAAAAACATAAAAAATACACATAATAATAGGGCCCTATGAAATCAGTTAGACACCAGTCCATTTTGCAGTTTAATTGTACAGCCCTACTTTTGATTTATTCATCTATATGATTTATTTATTGTGTTATACTATAAGTTCTATTTTAATGACTGGTTTCTGTGATTCCTTGTGACTTGAAATCATAGGGTCCTAGTGTATTATGTAGAAAAGTTGAAAATGAAAAATGACTTTTGCTAAAATGTTCTTTGCTAGTTTTGATTATTTTTGTCCTTTATCCATTCCCTCCCCATCTAGACACACCATCTGGCCATGGCTTGTTCATTCCCTCCTGCCCCACAATGGAATTATGGGTAGCACTCTTTAAAGATCACAGTTTGTGGGAGCCGTAATACACACTAGCATGTTGGTGATGGCATGTATAGGACAGCTATAGTTTTTTTATGCTATTGAAGCATCTTATAATGTTTGAATGTCACGATTGCTACAGAAATGCCTTGTACTTCATTTGTAACAGCATTGTTTGGGATATTATTTAACAAGATGCTTAACCCCAAGTTAATTGAGGGACATTGTGTCTGCAATTTCTGTATTGTAAGGTTGTATGAAAAGCATGATGCACAACAAGGAAACACATAGCTATTATTGATTGATGTGTGTGATGACGCACACCGGAGGAAGCTGATTGGTTATAGAGAGGGAATCAATGACACAATTAAACCAGTTTGCTGATATCACAGTTTGTGGGAGCCGTAATACACACTAGCATGTGGGTGATGGCATGTATAGGTAGGGCTGGGTATCGAGTTTGAAACTTTTTAGGCACCGACCGAATTGCCTCGATACCATCGAGTAAGATTGTATAAACATCAACAAGCTGAAAAATAAAACCAAAGTAATCTTGTTAAAATTGATTTCATAAAATTGGTATCGAAAAAAGTATCGTTCAGGAACCGGTATCGAAGTCAAGGTATCGGTATCGATATCGAACATTTTTTAACGATACCCAGCCCTATGTATAGGACAGCTATAGTTTTTTTTTTTATGCTATTGAAGCATCTTATAATGTTTGAATGTCACGATTGCTACAGAAATGCCTTGTACTTCATTTGTAACAGCATTGTTTGGGATATTATTTAACAAGATGCTTAACCCCAAGTTAATTGAGGGACATTGTGTCTGCAATTTCTGTATTGTAAGGTTGTATGAAAAGCATGATGCACAACAAGGAAACACATAGCTATTATTGATTGATGTGTGTGATGACGCACACCGGAGGAAGCTGATTGGTTATAGAGAGGGAATCAATGACACAATTAAACCAGTTTGCTGATTCTGACATTGGCTGTTTGCTTTAGTATCTGTTACTGATCACAGGAAGCTTGCAGATGTAGAGACCTGGTTATAGAAACACTACAAATATACTTGCTGTCTGTAGATGGTTGAACCTTCTCAAGCCATATACTTTATATGTTTACCCATGGATTCATAAGCCTATCTGGCATCTGTTTTCAAGGAAATGTTTACTGCCCAGGCTGAGGTCTGTCAGGTCATAGACCTTCTTAACAGTCACTTCCTAAAAGAGTGTGAAGGGGTCTTTAAGTAAGTCAACATTATGTAGAGAGCACAGCTTTGCTTTTTGACACTGCTTTGGTGCAATCTGTATTGTGAAAATCATTCTGCTAATAAAAATGACATTTTTAGAAATAAATAAAACTTCATTCAGTTTTCCAGTTTAGAAATGACAACATGAGACCAGTATGTGTACCTTTTTTGGTTCACACCTGTGTAAATATTGGATCTCCTGGTCGTTGCCATGTTTACTTAAAGTATTATAATGTAAACATTTTATTTCCTCATAATATATACATTATCAATATTTAATGTTTTTTATTTTGTATTATTTAATATATATAATATTTACTAAATATATATCTATTTTAAATTTATATCCTTTATATATTAATATGTATTATGTGTTTAATATGTTTCATTTTAATATTGAGACCACCAGTGCAGTTGATAATGATAGTCCTGGGTGTTTCAGATATGAATAACTCACTTTGTATTTTCACTTTCTCTTTTTCTTCATTCTCGATATAGTGATGAATAAACAGGTTGGGTTTTTCCCCTTCTCTCTCTCCTCTGTCTTTGTCATTCAGGCTCTGACTACCTTCTTAGAGCAGATGAGAAGTCGTCATGGAGTCGACCGGACTCATCTGCCTCTGGACAGTACACCTACACCATTCCCAGCCCTACAGAGATACACATCGTTACCAGACCAGGTCAGATTCACCGCACATACTACTCGCTGTATATACACAGTCATCTTCCAGCTTTACTGCTAGAGCTCATCCAGAGTTTGTGTGCTTGTGTTTGCAGAGCCTCTCACACATAAGATCGATGAAAGGCAGAGACTCGCCCGTGAAAGAAGGGAGGAGCTGGAGAAGCAGAATGGTACAACAAACATACACACGTTGTGATTAAAGACAACATGAAAGTGCCCTTGCAATGCATGTAACTTTCTTAGTGTGACATATTCCAGAATGAAGCAGTATATTCAGTGGGAAATTAGGTAATTAGGTAAATTGTAATGCATTTGTATCAGTTTGGTCAGGAAAAATTTGACACATTGGACAATTTAATATCTCTTTTTAACCTCTCGACTGATTTTCTTATACTACGACGTACTACATACTACAACAAAACCAGGTAAAAGATGTACATTTTATGTGTAATTGATGCTTTCTTTTTTTTTATCACTTTTGTGCTCCCTCAGAGAATGATGGGAAATGTAGTTTGGTCATGCAAGACCTCATAATGAGTCTCAGTGAATAGTTCTAGCAAGCTTCAAATCTATTATTCTCACACAAAATGTTAAAAACTAAACAGTCACAGCTAAAACTTCACATTGACAGCTTGACATTTAGTTCTTATGAATAGTAACAATTAACTTTTTTTTTTTTTTTTTACATATTCTTTAATTGACACACTTCCCGGCACAACTGAAATGCCATTCACGTATGTCATACTTTTGTTTGGACTAAAAGCCATTATAAGAACAGAGACAATTATTAAGAAAGTATATGAGGTCCATATGCTTGGTCATTTATTTCATGTTGCCTTTAAGGGTTGGGACACTGTAGAAATGTCCTTTGACCAGAGACCCACTCAGTCCTAATGAGAGTCTTAATGGGTAATAAGTGTAGTCTAAAAGCAAATTTAGATGTTCACGTACTGTTCTTGTAAATCATGTGAATTCTTATGTCAAAACAAACCTTTGCCATGTAAAGCCCTAGGTTACTCTTTTTTTTTTTTTTTTACCCATTTTGCTCTTTCTCGTGTCTGTGTGTTCTCCTCTGTTCGTAACTGCATGACTAACTGAATGGGGCAGGTTGCTGTGGCAGTTGTTATGTAAACTCTTGGCAAGGTGGTTCCCAGGACACCCGGTTTTATGTAAAGGGTTAGAGGCCAGGACAAAAAGGCCAGAGAGAGATTGGCAGATTAATTTTTCTCATTTTATTGAAGTGCTTGGATGCTAATGAAATTGATAATCCACAATGTTGATTATTTACATCTGCCTTTCTTTATATTTGATAATTTTTTACCCGAGGATCACTTTCCACAGCTTTTTGACCATTTCCCACCTTTTCTCTGGGCTGTAGCATTAAATTCACTTTTTTTGTGTGCAACTGTACCTTTAAGACTTGTTATAATCAGCTAATCTGTGTGAACTGTGTAACAATTTTTTCAGGTTGTGGAGTCCAGTATTGTTGTGTTGCCCCGTCCTTCAATAACAGTCTTTTTCAACAATTAAAAAACAAAGGTTTTAAAAGAAAAGTTAAAAAGCCTTGAATTTTAAATGTTTATTGGCCTTATTGAAAGATGGATGGGTGGATGGATTGATAGATGGACAGGTTGATGGATCGATCGATAGATGGTTCAAGAGATATAGATTGGATCGAACAATAGGTCGATATATAGACTGATTGATTTCCAGACCTCCTTACACCAGAAAAGTTAAGTTGAAATTATAAACGAATCAAATTTTCCAGCAAGTTTTTCTGAATTTAGGTTGCTAAAGGTGCAGCACTTGATTAAGGATTTTAGATGACGCCAACACATGCGAAGACTCTAGATGATGCCAACTTTGGATCGACAGAACTGTCAGATATTATCCTTATATTGTAATCATTATGAGCACAAGCTGTAATCGCTGCCTCACACATTCACTGTGTCACATAATGTGTTGTCTTAAAGTTGAATATTACATATGGACCTTACTTTGACACACTCATCTCCGGCTGATAACAGAATACTAATTGTAACATTGAAACAAGGTTTTTTTTTTTTAAAGCTGCTTTGAAACAGTATGCATTGTAAAAATTGCTATACAAATAAACTTAAACTTGAACTGAATTGTGTGTGTGCAGCTGCACGGGGTTCCAAGTGGATGGAGAGAGAGGAGAGATCCCGACAGTTTCATGAGAGACAGCTGGAGGAGCGCAGGAAAAGGCTTGATGAGCAGCGGGATAAAGAAGACCGGAGACGCGCTGCTGTGGAGGAGAAACGACGGCAGAAACTGGAGGAGGAGAAGGTGAGGTCACCAGGAAACCCTTTACTGCAGTTGATCTACCAGAGACTACTTTTTTTGACGCTAAGCCCCACTTTGTCCACAACAATATTCAAAGGTCCTCCTATCTCCTATCTCCTCCAGAACATAAGCTGATATGTTCCTCTGGCACTTGTGTTGTTAACTAAAAAAAACTGAAAATATATGTCCGATTACTGTTGTACATTGTTAGTTTTTTTTGTTTTTGTTTTTAACAAAGATTGTTAGTACAACAAAATTTAAATAATATTAAGACTGCCCTGGACATTTGCTGAGGCTCCTTGGTTGAGAACCATTACTTTGTCATCACTGTGAAGATATACAGAGACCCTTTCTTTATTATTGTAAAGGAAATACTAAAGGCAAATCATTCATTTTGTACAAAGGGCCCATCAGTATAGACTTGCACTTTTGGTGTGTGTGTGTGTGTTAGGGGGTGGACATGCAGGATAAATTATTGAAAAACAAAATAAAAGGACATTTTTGTCCAATTTAAATGCTCTCTGGATTGAGAATGTCCTTGTGTACGTTTCAGGCCCGGTATGAGGCTGTTATCAGGAGGACCATGGAGAGGAGTCAGAGAGTCATGCCGAAGTCCAACCGCTGGAGCTGGGGTGGAACACTCTCTGCTAGCACCTCACACAACAGCGGTAAACACACACACACACACACACACACACATGCACAGAATGATCAATGTGATCATACTGCATAAAGAGATTCTGGAAAACGTAAATACTCACACATAAAATTATGTTGCTTGTTGTATAGAGGTGGGCTATAACATCTTGTGTAGAAGTGTTTGTACTTCTAACTAGTGGTCGACCGATAATGGTTTTTTGACAGCCGATGCCGATATCTTGGAAAGCAGGGTGGCCGATATAAAGCGATATAATTTTATTTATTTTAATTAATGTTTAAGAAATTTGAAATAATTTGAAAATGGATTAAAAAGTAAATGTGTTAAATAAACATACTTATACTTTAGATGACAAAGTGGGAGGGAGAATGTGAGCACTGTGCTCAGGCGCTGCCGCTGTCAAAATAAAAGTCCCGCCTTGAACGCATCGGCCAAACAGGAAAACTTAGGCCGATATAAAAAAAAAAAAGAAGCCAAATATAGGCCGATATATCGGTCGATCACTACTTCTAACTTTTGTCTGGATGATAATGAAACAGAAGAAAAAAATCAAATACTGGGAATATTTCGAACCCTATTCAATTGCTTACAGGTGCTTTAAAACTTCTCTTTTCGGTATTGTGATTTCAGATTTTTTTCAATTGATTGTGCAACCCAAATACAAGCTCACTTTAGCCTGGTTGTCAGGATTTAAAATCCTAATATTAGTGCTTTTTAGAGTGTTTAAATATAAATTAATATTGTTTGCACTTGCAGTACAGCATGTTTCTTTATGCTCTGCTCACATTTGCTGACTCAGAGCCATGAGCTCACTGCACACTCCCTTTGTTTCCTTTATTTTCTGCTCCATCAATATCCCTCTTCCCCTTTCTCTGTATGGTTCTGAATCCTTCTTTCTCTCTTTCTTTCACTGCTTCTCTCTATATTTCTTTCTCAGGTTTTGATGATTCTGCTCTCTTTCCGTTGGATCTAGCTGGGCTGGAGCACTATCATGGTGTTTTCAGCGTGGCGCGTCAGCAGCCGTTTTGCTCTAAATGTGAAATATAATCATCAGTGTAGAGCAGCAGACTAGCAGCGCTAGCTAGAGCTTGTAGCATCACCCATAAACGAGTTAGCTTTCTTTTAATTTCCTGTGAACGGTTGGCATGGAGCCAGAAACATGAACAAACTGCTTAACCAGTAGTATGTTGGATGTGGCTTGTAGCTTTAGTAGTTTTTGTTTTAAAGGGGACATTTATCCTTTTTTTCTTTATAGTCCACTTTTCGCACCAACATTATTCTTACATTTAGGTTTT
>NW_015624199.1:566097-585495 GCF_001515625.1 Sinocyclocheilus rhinocerous
TCTTACATTTAGGTTTTTTTTTTTTTTTTGCTATTACACCTTTACTCCTTTAAGATTAATACATTATTACATAACATTTTAGGTGTGTCCAAACATTTGACTAGTTTTGTACATCAGTGTCTTTCTATTTTTCATCTTATTTTCCATGATATGACCCCTTTAAAGTCTGATAATGTTGATGTTGGTGACGTTAGATCCTTTTAAAGATGTTTAAAGACATCACAGATTTCCTGTTAGTTTTAATGTTTCTGTCCATTCTGGGACACACTGGGAAGGCAGATTGTGAGCATTAAGCAGATGAGGGTGGACATCCTCTGTAGTCTTTAGTACACGTAGCTAAGCACTTTACTCAGAACTAACTTAAAAATTAGCATCCATTAAATGCAGGTAAACACACAGTAGAAAACATCTCAGTAAAGCCTCTTATGCCCTCTTCCCTTCCCCTTTAGTTCTTTCTTCATTGCATGTCTGTATTATGCCTTTAAGTTTTATTAAGTTTGCATCTGATGTTGTATTTTGCGTCTGTGTGTTTGTAGATACTGACAGAAGGTCAGTCTCCACTATGAATCTGTCCAAACCCACAGATCCAGTCATTTCCAAACGCCTGTCATCTTCCTCAGCCACCTTGCTGAATTCACAAGATAGAGGTAAACACGCACGCTACCTGTTTAAATTGTACACAAGCCATCACATAGCCAAATGAGTCTCTTTTTAGATGGTTTTTGTTTTCACCTTGTTGAATTGATGTTGTTTTTGTGTGTGTGTATTTGTGTGCTGTGTGATTGTGCTGTACCATCCAAGCCTTACAGAAGCAGACATCTCTCTCGTCGTCTTGCTTGATTAAAAAAACACAATCTAAATCCCAAATCTCCAAAGAGAAGATCCCTCAGGACAAACCAGCAGGTGGATTTTAGAAATCCAAGAATCTTTCTTGATGCTCTCCTACTGGGTTCAAACCTGTGCTACCCATGGCTCCAGACTGCAAATAAACTAATCATTAATGAAAAAAAGCCTAAATGAATGGCTCACAGAACAGTCAATTACATTTGTCAATATGTGACTTCAATTACATATATGTTAAATTTCTTTAAAATGCATGCCTTTTGCTCCTTCACAGTACACAGTAACTTTTGGATGAGAAATATCGTGATCAAATAATAATCTTTGCACTCAGTGAAGTGCATATTCTGTTTCATTGTAGGAGCTACCATTGCATCCACACAATGTGAGCATGACCAAGCGCTTTTATAAAAAAAAAAAAAAGTCAAACAAAATTTTATGTAATCAAACGATTCTGTAATTTTCAGTCTTGAGCTCTGGCTACGCACAACTCTGGAGTCATGCAATCTCTTCCAGTATTTACAAATATTGCATGCTAGTTTATGTAAGTTAGTTTATGAAAGTTTTAAATGGTTTATGCGTTTGAAAATAATAATTTAGCAATAACGATAATGAGTTAAAAGATTTACTGTGTGTGTATGCTGCATGCTTCATTTGACTGTAACACATTTTTTGATAGTTCTTGCATGTGTTTTTTCCTACAGCAGTTGGCAACTTTTTTTAAGACAACATGAAATCAAAATAGATTAATGTACTTTTTATTATGCAAAATTCATCAGTGTATGTTCTTTTAAAGAAACAATTTTTTTACATAATTTTTCATCATAATGTAGTTACTTAAATTATTGCTGTGTGACAGGCTATGTGGTTTGGACAAAATAATATTAATTTCGTAGCTCACTTTTCATGATACAAACAAATCCTGATGGATAACATCAGGTCCTGGCCAAAAATATTCTTTTAATTAAAAATATGCCACTTTACACACATTAAATGGGTTGTGATTGCAGTTTCATGTCTTTCCACAAGTGGTTATGTTTATGGTAACTAACCTTGTTTTCCTTGATTGACTGGTGTATCTTAAAGGAATAGATCACCCAAAAATTTGCCGGAAATGTACTCACCCTCAGGCCATCCAAGATGTAGATGAGTTTGTTTCTTCATGGGAACAGATTTGGAGAAATGTATCATTCCATCACTTGCTCACCAATGGATCCTCTGCAGTGAATGGGTGCCATCAGAATGAGAGTCCAAACAGCTGATAAAAAACATCACAGTAATCCACACCATTCCAGACCATCAATTAATGTCTTATGAAGTGAAAAGCTGCATGTTTGTAAGAAACAAATCCATCTAGACTTTTTTTAACTTCAAGCTGTTGTTTTCGACTAAAATAAGTCTTCAACTCCAATGAAGAAACAATCCCATATACATCTTGAATGGCCTGAAGGTGAGTACATTTTAGGCAAGTTTTTGGGTGAACTATGCCTTTAAATTGGCTTCATGTTGTCTTTCCGCTAGTGGTTATGTTTAGGGTAAAGAATCCTGTTTTACCTTGGTTGGTCTCACTTAACACAGAACTTTACATAAAACATGCATGATTCACCTATGATACCTATTCTAGGCATGCATGATACCTATTCTAGGCATATGATGTTATTAATGGATGTGATGCATCTTTTTCAGTTGTTCTACTGCATGTGCAAGCAACTTATTTAGCACTTTGTCCCTCAACAACCAAATATTTCCTTTTAATGACAGTGACAGTATATAAGAGAGAATTTGCATGTGTGTGCTCGTCCAGGTATGCGTAGCATGCCTCTTACCCCATGGGAGAATACAATGATCAGTCGACTACAGACACCAACACACTCCTACCTGGCCAGGAGTCGCAGTGCCATGTCTTTGTCTGGAGAAGCAGGTAATTGCTTAAATAAAAAAGGTAATTGCAACTTTTTATCTCACAATTCTGACTCATCATAATTCTGGGGCAAAAAGACTAAATTGTGAGATATAAACTTGCAATTCTTAGAAGAAAAATCTGCATTGTGAGATAAACTTGAGATAAAAGTTGCATTTACTTTTACATTTTTTTTATTCCAAAAACATAATTGTGAGTTGTAAAATCAGAATTCTAAGAAAAAAACTCCCAATTGCGAGATATAAACTCAAAATTGTGGGTTTATAGCTTGTAATTGCAAGATATCTTTTATTTTTTTATTTTCAATTCCATAGTGGGAATAAGCTTTCATACAGATAAGATGGGAAATTCGCTTTGCGCCTTTTTTACCAGCCATTTCAATTTTTTCAATTCGGATGTTTAAAATAACTTGTGTTGGTGCTTCAACTTGTTAAAAGTTAAGCTGAGACATCTTATTGGTATTCTGCCAGATTGACTGCAGTTTCAAAGCAGTTTTAACTCTGTTTGCGACCGATAATTATATAATAGCTGATCTTCAGGACATTTTATTGTGAACACACATGTACAAAAAAAGAGAGCAGCGAAAGAGGGGAATGAGAGTCTTGTAGAACAGTGAGGGCTGTTTCTGGCAAGGCCCTTGTGCTAAAACAAAACAACCTTTTCAGACAGACTTTTCTCTCAGCGACAGCCTTGCCCAGTTACTGCCAACTTCAGCTTAAACTGACGTGTGTGTGTGCGCACAAATGGACCTGATGCTAATCTCTCAATGGCTTGTGTCTATTTATGTTTGTCTGTTTCTTGCTAATCGTTTGGTGTGTTTTTTTTCTGGTTGGGGATGCTGTTATCAACTAATTAAATTCTATCATGGGCAAAAGCATCATCATTGACTCAAGAGGAATTAAAGTGTCTGTGTTGTTCAGAATGAAATACTACCTCACTGTTTACTGCATACTGTGCCGTACTATTTACTGCCTGCTGTTTTATAATCGTGTGGAAGACTTCGTAGTGTGAATACATATTTCAAACAATAAGTATGCTACGTTGTTGTTAACCTCATTACTTTTTATTTTTAATGTAGTAAATGTTGTCTAGTCTTTATCTCTGAATTAAAAATATTGTTTTGCATTTTTATTCCAATTTCAGTCTAATCAAATAATGAGTTAAAGGCATAGTAAAATCACATTTTTTATTATTTCTAATTCAGTTGTCACCCTAGAAATTTCTAGCGCATCATGGGATATAATATGCCACTGGGTATATAATTCACTTGGCAAATTCAGTTCCTTGCATACAGAAAAAATTTACAAAATGAGCACAGTATACATCATACTGCAAAAAATAGTATTGTAGTATGCCATTCTGAACACGCTTTCAGATTGTCCTCCTCACAGTGACGATTGATGTTGTCTAATTTCTTTCTAGAGCTATATAGATACTAATACACACTTTCTTTTTCTTCTCTTTCCACTATTTCATCACTCATTCACCCCTTATTAACCCTTTTTTTCTGCACACCTTCCTCCCTCCCTGTCACTCCTCTTGTCCATATTGAATCAATTTATTTATCCCATAATACTCCCTGGTCGGTTGGTTAAACTTTCCTGTGGTACAGTGACCCACGTTTGTCCTCGCTCAGCCTCCTGTCACCCAATGAGCTCCATGTCCTTCAAGTCCATCCAGTCACGCGGAGCTGAGCGACCAATCAAAGCAGGCCTTAATCTTGAGAGACAAGTCAGAGCAGGGTATATCCCTCCAGACAGCAGCACCCGCAGAAAGACCACCCAGAATCTCCCAGTAAGCAACACACACAAGACTCAGTATTGTTGTACAGTAATTATGTGCTTGAATTTGTTTGTGACCGTGCAAGTGCCATATGCTTAAGCTTACTTATGAATCTATGTAGGCCAATTGCAGTGTGTTGATCTTTGTATAATGAAGTATGGAAGTACAGTAGGTGTCTCTCAAAGGATGTATTTTGTTTCATTGGGCAGATTGACAGGAAGGATAAGGACAATGTGAGAAAGTCGTGGAGTAACCTGTCATATCCCACTACCAGTCTGAGCCTGTTCACACCCAAGAGATCTCCTTCACCTGTCGGTTATCGCAGCAGGGTCACCAATCCTTCCCCCAACAGGTATAAATGGCATTTTTAAGATTAAAACAAGACTGTGAGGAATGAAAGTATATTTTGCAATCAACAGGGTTTATATATATATATATATATATATATATATATATATACAGGTGTATATAAATATATTAGAATGTCGTGGAAAAGTTCATTTATTTCAGTAATTCAACTCAAATTGTGAAACTCGTGTATTAAATAAATTCAGTGCACACAGACTGAAGTAGTTTTCACACCACTGTATATACATACATATATATATATATAAAAACAGTACACATGGGCTAGAAAAAAATAGATATAATAAAATTAAAATTTGCATAATCATTGATTTTCCTGTTATGTTATCTTAACTTCAGAATTCTTTCATATTTTCTTCTTATTTAAGGCATTAATTCTAGAAATGCTTTGTTTTTGCCGATTTCATAATTATAATTATATTCACAATATAATTAAAATTCACATTATAATTCCTATTATATATATATATATATATATATATATATATATATATTAAAAAATGCTAAAATTACTAAAAGAAACTCAAATATATAACAATTAAATAGAAATGTCCATGAAATAAAAACAATCAAATTTTGGAACAAAAACAAAATTACATTTTAAAAATGGTATTAAAATAAAAAATATTTCAAATGTTAAAATTCTTAATGTTATAATATTCTATTATAATTGTATACTAATAATATTACACTATATTAGTAGTAGTGTTATAATTTTATTGGACAGAATGAAAAATGGATAAACTTTTTACTCAGATTCATTTTTTTCAAATTAAATAACAAAAATAAATGTACATTTATTTATCAATCTTCCCGTGATGTTAGAATTCCTCTTGTAGGATTTGCAAGATCTTGGTAAATAATACTAGAAATTAATTTCTTAAATATATTTACTAAAACTTAAACTATATAGTGATAAGATGAAACTGGTATTCAAATAAATATTCACTATTTTTATAAACTACTTTTACTCACTGATTAATTTTTGTTGTTGTTGTCTGTTTGTCAGGGGCTCTACTAAACCCCATCAGAAGACACCTAACCCCAAAAAGTCCAGGTCTCCTCCTCCTCCAACATCAATTCCTCTGTCTCCTAGTAACCCGTCCTTATTGCCAGGCAATCTCAGGCCCAACAGAGTGACATCAGAGAGCCCGAGAGTTACCCCAGAAGGAGAGGGGGCCAAAAAAGAGGATGTTGAACCTCCTAAAATTGAACCAGAGGCTCCTACAACTAAATCAGAACCATCTCCTGGTCTGTAATACTGCACAGCCACTGTCAACCATCGAGTTCAGTTAAACTAGCGTCATTTATTCTACTCGGTGCCTCTTTTTGTCTTTGTAGAAAGTTTGGGAAGTTCTCCAACTACACGGCCCTCTGCAGGCACAACAGATCCTGAGGAGGCATCACGACTGCTGGCTGAGAAACGACGGCAGGCCAGAGAACAGAGAGAAAGAGAAGAGGAGGAGAAAAGACAGCAGGAAGAGGCTGAAAGGTGTGTTTGAGAGATTTTCATCTAGCCAAACCAAAGCACTAAACACGCATTTATTTTGAAAGAAATTTTGAAATCAGTATGTGCCTGTGTGCATTCAGGTGCAGCAGGGAGGAGATGGCCCGCAGGAAGGCAGAGGAGCGAGCGAAGAGAGAGGAGGAGGCACAGCGGCAGGCTGAAGAGAAGAAGAGACAAGAGGAGGAGGCAAAGCGTTTAGAGGAGGAGAAAGCTCAGAGGGAGAGAGAGGAAGCTGAACGCCTGCAGAGACAGGTACACACAAAAACACACAACAGTCTCATTCATTAACCACAGCAGACAGATCATTAAACGCTCAGCAATCACTGTGTGCTTCAGTAAGATAACATGTAAACATTAGGGCTCCAAATAGATTATAAAAATCGTGATTAATCTCATGATATTTTTTTAGATAATTCAACATTGACTTGAATTTGGCAGAATTTATTAATTTATATGCACTACTGTTCAAAATTTTTGATTTATAAAAAGTAATTAATACTTTTATTTAGCAAGGATGAAATAGTTTTATAATGCTACAATTTGTAATGGTACAAAAGATTTCTGTTTAAAATAATGTTGTTACATTTTAGCGGACACTTTTATCCAAAGCGACTTAAGAAAGTTCTTCTGTCTGTTCTTTTATACTTTCTGTTCATCAAAGAATCCTGAAGAAAATTGATGACGGTTTCCACAAAAATATAAAGCAGCACAGCTGTTTTCAACAATGATGAGAAATGTTTCTTTAGCAGCAAATCAGCATATATGATTTCTGAAGGATCATGTGACTGTGAAGACTGGAGTAATGATGCTGAAAATTAGCTGTGCATCGCAGGAATGTATTACATTTTACAATATGTTTAAATAGAAAACAGTTATTTTAACTTGTAATATTATTTTACAATATTACTGTGTTTTTGATTAAATCAGTGCAGCCATGGTGAGAAGAGGATACTTCTAAAAAAATTAAACAATCTTACCAACCCCAAACATTTGAACAATAGTGTGCCTTTGCCTCTCATTATGTCTCAATATAAAATACACAAATCATGCATACTATATGCATTAATTGTATACTGTAGGCCAGAGATAGGCTCATGGTTAATGATATGGAAATACAACAAACAACATGCTGCCACTTTCTAAAGCCACTTTTAGTAATATGTGTGCTAAATAGCATTAAACATGTAATTAATCTCAAAAACATGTTAAGTTTGGCAGCCCTAAAGTAAATGCATGCTGATTTCTTACATTTTTATATGTAAGATTTATCCAAATGTATTTTTTGTGTTTCTGTATGTTTAGAAAGAGGAAGAGGAGGCCCGCCAGAGAGAAAAGGGAGAGCGTTTGCGTCTAGAGAGAGAGAAACACTTCCAGAAAGAGGAGGCTGAGAGAATGGAGAGGAAGAAGGTAAGCGGAGTTCATTTCATTGAGTGCTGTTTAAGGTAATTACAGGGTTTTAATGTTATCTGAGCTTATTCTTGTCTGTCACAGCGCCTTGAGGAAATTATGAAACGCACACGCCGATCTGATCAGGTAAGGTGTAGTGTCTGTGAGCAGTTGCCATCTTCTTTTCAGCATTGTGGCTGTAATTTGAAGTGCTGACTTTCACTAACACACACACTCTGTTTCTTTACTTTCTGTTTTGAAGAAAACCACCCCACAGAGAAATGGCGATGTCAGCCTGCAGAGCGGACAGAATTCAGGTGATTTTTACATTTACATGTGCAGCAGTTTCCTCACTCTGACATGACATTGTCACAAATGTGATTTATGATGCCTGTCATGAATCTGACATCACTAACCTCCCACTCTCTTGTCTCTCTTAGCGAGTTCAATATCCAGCAGCCCTTCAGTGAGTGTGTCGGCCCCTCAGGCTCCGGAGACCTCTGAGACAGTACGCAGTGACAGTAACGGACACACGGGGCCCAGCTTCATTACACCCATACTGCCCACATCAGATCACAGGTGAGACCAGAGTAATGTTACTGTTAGATCATGTAGTTAACATGATCACTTTGGATAATTGTCTACTAAATGGATCAGTATACTGTAATGCAGTAAATGAATCTCTCCTGCCCTCTACTGGTGATAGGAGGAACTCCAACAATTTTTTTCTTTAGATCATTTGTATACAGACAGTATGAGCACTATTTACATTTAAATGTATTAATTTATTTATTTATCTCAAATGAGAATACAAGCCGAAGTATTTAATCCAACGATATGCTTAATCAGAGAAACTCAAACTTGATGTACAAACAATTTGTAATCTCTGACACCTTTCTTCACTTCAAGTGTGACTGCCCAGCTCAGAGAAAATGGTGCTGTCACAGAGGCCCTCGAGGAGGTCATAGAGGTTCCCATGGGGACCAAACTGTCCTGTCAAGATGGAGACGGAGAGGTGGAGGAAAATGAAGAGGAGGAGAAGAGAAAGGTTCCCTTATTGGCTTTCAGAGAGAACGGCAGCATGCATAATGTGAGTGGACTGGAGGAAAACCCGGCACAGTAGAGTTCAGGTCAGTCAGTCCGGACACAACATGGATTTGGGGTGACAAGCGATGGCCCCTTTACCTTATTTAGATTTTTTTTTCCCATTATAGATGTATGAACATTTATAATGGTGGAAATGCAACCTGCAACACAGGAGTGAAAGAAAACCGAGTCAGAGGGAGACCCCTCACTGTACTTTCCTTCATCTGACGCTTAGACACCTAAAACGGCAAGAGAAATTACGAAATTAAGATCTCTTGGCTTCTACTTTCTGTAATCAGCTCCTGTCTCCTCAAACTGAAGTGGTGTACCTTAGGAACCACATCTTCTGTCTTTTTGGGGGGGACCACCATCGTGGTGACTGAAGTCACGTCTAATACTTGAAGAAAAGTGTCGTCACTGTCGTGAAAGCTCCTGTGAAGTGCTAACCATAAGGAATGTGTGACAAGAGAATGATGTTTGTTGTGTTTATGGCAAAACCTTGTAGTTTTGCTGTCGTTATGCCAGCAATTGAGTGGCTGAACTCTTTGCTTAGTTTTATAATTATTGTTCAAACGAAGAGAACATATTTTCTTCCCTCTTTGCAAAGCTTGAACAGATTTTTGCCTCTTGAATTATACATTTTGCTATGGTTTGCAGAGACCTCATCTCATTCCACCCCAATATACGGCTGTCTGCGCAGTCCAAGCGAAGCAAAACTCTCGTCCTGAAATTATTTTTTTTTTTCTGATATGATTGGGTGAATTGAACTTACTCAGCAACATATCCATGATATATTTAACTCAAAATTAAATGGGGAAAAAAAAAAGTATTTTCTTCCATATTATCAATGTTAAAATTAAGCGCACCCTTCGATTTCTCATTACAGTAATTGTGGGGGAAAAAATGATATATTATGTAAAGTGTGAGGTATTTATACATGATGTAAACAATTGTTCTTCTGCCTATAATTAATGCTGATTGAAATGAAACAATTTTAATACCTTTTTTTCCCATTAGATTTTGGGTTGAAATGTATCTTGGATGTGTTTTTGTGATATTCATTCCGCTGTTGTGTTGAGTAGCATTAATCGCAGACATCCAAAAGCAACTTGAGCTATAGGCATATATGAAATGTAACGTCTGTTTCAATGGTAGAACCCATACAAGCTTATTGTTTAAGATCTTTCGAAAGTAATCATAATGTAATAAACAATAAGCAGAATCTCCTTCAATTGAAATGCTGCTACCTATGTCTTTCCTTTGCCTTATCAGATGAAGTGAAGTTTGAGGATTTGTTAAAGGGCTGATAGTTTTTTTTTATTCCTGTTCATCAATAAGCTCGTACCACATGCCCTGTGAGTCCTGCTGCATCATGTAGCCGTTTTCATCCAAGCCCTGTGAGAGACATCACTATAATATTTAATAGGGCTTATGGTAAACCAAGTATCCTATGTAGGACATATTATAAAGCAGAATATCTTGTAAACAACATAAGACTATCTCAGTTTGTTTTTGTTGTAATCAACATCGGTGAATTCTCAGTGGACACCATGCAAAAAAAAAAGAAGCAGGGATCAATTACATACCTTGAAACCAAGAAATTGTACATTTTGATATGCAAACATTAAAAAAAGTAAACACAAATGCTGCACAAAATCTGTCCGTAAGAGGGTGGGTGAAGGTTTAAAACAAGCACAACTTGTTTACGGAGATGTCAGGGACAGATTTCTCAGTAAAGACTTATTTAAAGAGCACTTTTGATAAAGCACAAATGTGCCCTTGACCTAACCAACAGCACTGAGTACCACTTTAAAAAAACTGAAGCGTTTTCTCCAAACCAAGTCGATCTATATGCATGTACAAATGATGAAAATCAATAAACTTTTTATCTGGAAACGACTAAGGCTGCTTTGTGCATGTGTCTCTGTCAAATGAAGTTGTCACAGTAAATTACTGCTGTGGTTGTGTGATTTTTGACATTTTCCTGGCCTAGATTAAACTTTTGCATGTCGAACGATTTGATGTTTAGATTCAGAAGTGGTTCATATGGTGTCAGTGTAAGGCTGACATCTTTTATTATTATTATTATTATTATTTCCTGATATTTAGATGTTTAAGAAAAACATGAAAACATGCATGCATTCTTTTTTTTTTTTTTTTTTTAAAGGGATCTGACAAAGAACCTGCAACTCAAGGATTAAAAAAATTCTCCTTATGTATTATTATTACTGATATTTAGATGTTTAAGAAAAACATGAAAACATGCATGCATTTTTTTTTTTTTTTTTTTTTTAAAGGGATCTCGAAATTTTCAGTGGTTTTTACCAGCATGCCACAGATGGCGTCAATCAAGCTTTTATTTAATGTGGAATATTTTTTGAGATCATATAGGGAACTAAATTATGTCATGTCTGTATTTTTTCTGGCAATTATGGAGAAGTGTGTTTGCCTTCTAGTCCATGCTTGCCTAAAAATGATTCACAATCTTTTTTTTTTTTATGTTTAATCAATTATATGATCTATAAATTATTCAAGATGTACGGTTTAATTTAAGCTATACCATTTAAAAATTTGAGGTTGGTATGGTTTTTAACAATTATGAAAAAAGTCTCACCAAGGCTGAATTTATTTGATCAAAAATTCTATAAAAACAGCAATATTGTGAAATATTATTACTATTTAAATTAACTGTTTTCTATTTGAACATATACATTTTTTATATTATTATGTTTTTCTTGCAGACACGAAAACAAACAAACAGACCCTTCTGTATACAATAGTGCAATATGTAAAATGAAGCATGAGAATAAGACAAAAAAGGAGAATGGCGATATAAAAGACCAGCATAGCCTACAAAGAGTAATTACAATACAAATGATTGCTACAAACCTAAAACAACTGAATACATCATTAGTCCTTGTGGCTCGTCAGAAAAGAAAAAACTGGTTCCCATATTTTGCAGAGTTTCCAGAGATGGTATATCTAATTCTTTCTAGATGTAAGGTAGATGTGAGTCCAGTTAGCCAGTCAGGAAATGAGAGGCCTAACATTTTTCTTCCACAAAAACAGAATAACTTTCTTAGCTACAAACATACACAGTACCATATTGGACAGGTAACCTTACCTTCGAACCGAGTGACTCCAGCAAACCTGACCAACCAAAAATTGTTATCATTGAGTCGGAGAGTAAAACACAGTTATAGACCTTAGCAAAAAACTGGAATATTTCTAACCATAAACTCTGAATCTGCAGCTTTACATTATCACATATGGGGGAGACGGAAGGATAGAATTTGCTAAGCTTTGTTTTAGAATAGTGAAGTCTGTGTAATACCTTGTACTGAATAAGTTGATGTCTTGAATTTATAGAACATGAATAAACAGTTAAAAAAAAAACATGAATAAATGGCTAAATATTTTTGTGGGAACTGTGATACATTTCCCCCCCAATGTTTGAAAGAACAGCATTTATTTGAAATAGAAATATTTTGTAACATAATAAATGTCTTTACTGTCACCTTTGATCAATTTAATGCATCCTTGCTACATAAAGAATTTATTAAAAAAAAAAAGACTTACCCCAAACTTTGAGCAGTAGTGTATATGTTACGCTTTGTGAGACGTGCTGCATTTAACAAACAAACACACCAAAAACAACAGGAAATTCTTTATTTTCAACACATTTTCTTCAATATTGTCTGTAAATGTTTCTGAAATTTTTCTCCAACTAGAGCATAAAGCACTGGGTTTAAGCAGCAATTTGAAAAAGCCAACAGTCGGCAAGCATAAAATGCATAATCAAGACGAATGGATACATTACAGTCTATGAATGAAGACAAACCATAATCCTGCAGGATTCTCAAGAACATAACAATGTTGTATGGAGCCCAACCGATGAAGAATACCAGCCCCATGCAGAATATTAGTTTGATAGCCTTGTGTCGCCGCTTTGTTCGGGATTGTGCGATTGTCTGGAACATTCTGACTTGACAAAATCCCATGATGCAAAATGCAATCAAGAAGAAAACATTTTGTAAATAAACAGCGGCATGTTTTACTTGAATGCTGTCAAATTCACAGTAAAGAACCCCTTCCTGTTCTAAGACTTGGCTACGAAGGGAGATTAACAGTGCAGCTGTTCCACTCAAGATCCATACGATAAAGGGAGCAACCGAAAAGCATCTGCATCTCTCCCAGTCAGACAGAGGATGAACCACTGCCATGTAACGCTGAACGGTCATTAGAGTCAAGAACAGCACGCTGCTGTAAAAGCCCACATAGAAGAAGAACTTCACAGCTTTACAACCAACCTCTCCAAATGTCCAACCCCAGATGTAGTACGAGGCCCAAAACGGAAGGCCAAAAGTGAACAGCAGATCGGACACGGCTAAATTGAGGATCAGGATGTTGATCAGCGATCTAAACGTCTCACACAGCACCAGGATGACCAGAACCAGCAGGTTACCAATGCAACTAAACACAACCAGAAGAGCGAAGAAAACTGGAATAACAATGGATCCAACTTTGACCACCTCTTCTTTGCGACAAAGTTGGTCTTCTGGTTCTGTAGATGTATAGTCTTCAGTCATGATGTTCTCTATATAATCACATTCATTTTGTTATTAGAATTTATTATTATTATATTTTATTATAATTCGATATTTACTTAAAACATGTATTTACTAATAAAATAATAAATAAGGAAGAATATTCTTACCTTAATTTTTTCAGTTCTATTAGTACTACTTATTCTGGCAAACTGAAACAAATTGCTAGAAAACTGCGCAGCAAATTGAGACTAATATTGAGTGACGTGGATGTTTTGGGAGGGATATTTGAGTGTTTTTATGATCAATGGGAGGGTTAAAGACACCTACTTCAAAACTCAGCTATTTCTCTTTTCCTTGACAAACGTGAAATGAAAGTATCGCTCTCACAATGAAGGCAGTTGTTCTTTAAAGTGTCGTGGCAAAAACAGTTGGTTTACATAATAGTATTCACATGATTTGTTTCCTTTTCATTATTAACATAAAAAGGAAACAAATCATGTGAATACTATTAGGTAAACCGACTATTCTGAAACTCCCATTAACTGGCAACTACCTTAAAATGTTACTAAGGAATTGCCACAACACTTTAAAGAACAACTGCCTTCATTGTGAAAACGATACTTTCATTTCACATTTGTCAAGGAAAAGAGAAATGGCTGAGTTTTGAAGTATAGCTCTTGCCCTTGCTTTTGTTTCAAGTTTAAAATAAACAGCAGGCCAGAGTCATTAAATAGATGAAGAAAATGCTTTTCAAATCATGTATTTATGTCATGATTATAACTGCATTTAAACTAGGCTACAAACTAATAGTGTTATTAACCTGCAGAAAAATTAAGTTTGGCATGATCTCAAATCTTCCATTTTCCTGTGCGTGTAGGTCAATGATGATGCTGTGCTTCCTTCCACAGACCACGATTTACACTTTGTCACGTGAAAAAAGAACATTTCCAGTCATAACTACATTTGACGTATTTCACTGCACAAAATTGCATAATCTGCATTTTCACAAACAGTTCTCATGGTTTATTTTACAGTAATTTTAGCTGGGAGTATTTAAGAAGTTCATCACTTCATTCACAACATATCTTCCTTAAAAAACTGACCTGATTCGTTTGTGTATTCGAATTGGAACGTGCTTTTACACAAAGATAGCATTTAAATATTTTGTTGGTTTCAGGTGTTCTTTGTAATTTGTTTGATCATTTGATCCCACGAGCAGCCAGATTGTTCAATCTTCAATGTTTGTTTTCCTACAAATTTTTAAAGGAATAGTAAACCTAAAAATTTGCTGAAAATGTCCTCACCCTCAGGCCATCCAAGATGTAGATGAGTTTGTTTCTTCATGGGAACAGATTTGGAGAAATGTAGCATTACATCACTTGCTCACCAATGGATCCTCTGCAGTGAATGGGTGCCGTCAGAATGAGAGTCCAAACAGCTGATAAAAACATCACAGTAATCCACCACTCCAGTCCATCAATTAACATCTTGAGAAGTGAAAAGCTGTGTGTTTCGAAGAAAGAAATCCATCAAGACGTTTTAACTTTAAACCATCATGTCTGACCATAATCCATAATCACGCTTCCTCCTATGAAAAAGTCCATCTCCTGTTGTCCTCTCACATCAAATCCACAGACATATTAGTTTAAAACTGTTTTGGACTGTTTTTGCTTGTAAACAGTGCTTGATCTGTGCGTATTTCTCTTCTAAATCAGACAAAACTACTTTTTCATTGGATAAAGTAATGTTATTGAAAGAGGACTTGCATTTTAGCTGAAAGCAGCGGCTTGAAGATAAAAATGTCTTGATGGATTTCTTTCTTACAAACAAGCTTAGAGTGGAGACTGGAGTGGTGTGGATTATTGTGATGTTTTTATCAGCTGTTTGGACTCTCATTCTGACGGCACCCATTCACTGCAGAGGATCCACTGGTGAGCAAGTGATGCAATGCTACATTTCTCCAAATCTGTTCTGATGAAGAAACTAACTCATCTACATCTTGGATGGCCTGAGGGTGAGAAAATGTTAAGCAAATTTTCATTTTCTGATGAACTATTCCTTTAAACACCCAACTTTTCCCTCAAGTCTCTCTTATCTTACCAAGTAGAATCAGAAGTTAAAATATTGTGAATAACAAAATTAATACTCCTGAGATTTTTTTCTTTTTTCATATATTTGAATCTTTTCACAAAACCTCCTTGAAATTTCTCGTAAAGTATTACAAAACTTTGCATCTACAAAAACTAAAATCGCTGGGTTTATGCAGCAGTGTGAGAAAGCTATCATTCGGCAAGCATAATATGCATATTCTAGACTAATACTTACTTCACAGTCAGTGAATGGATGGAAGGTCAAAGATTTTAGGAACATGACAATGTTATATGGAGCCCAACCAATAAAAAACACAAGTGCAATACAGAATATTAGTCTAACAGTCTTGTGTCTCTTATTAGTCCGTGATTTTGTGATCGTCCGCAGCATTCTGCCATAGCAATAACCCATGATTAGGAATGCAATGAAGAAAAAAGCATTTTGAAAATAAGCAATGCCAGATCTCCATTCAACACTGTCATATTCACAGTATAGGCTCTCAGATTCTGTCATGACTTTGCTATGAAGTGAACCGAGCAGTGCAGCCGTTCCACTCAGGATCCAACCGATAAAAGGAGAGACGGAAAGGCCTCTGCATCTCTCCCAGTCAGACAGAGGATTGAGCCACTGCCATGTAACGCTGAACGGTCATTAGAGTCAAGAACAACACGCTGCTGTAAAAGCCCACATAGAAGAAGAACTTCACAGCTTTACAACCAACCTCTCCAAATGTCCAACCCCAGATGTAGTACGAGGCCCAAAACGGAAGGCCAAAAATGAACAGCAGATCTCTCACAGCTAAATTAAGGATTGAGACATTGGTCAGGCATGTGAGGCTTGTGAGAGCACAAAGAAAACCAGAATGAGGATATTACAGATACAGCTCAACACAACCGCTGCTGTGAAAATGAGTGGAATAGCACTGGATCCGACTTTCACCACCTCTTTGCGACACAACTCGTCTGAATAGACTTCAATTAAGTAGTTAGGGTCAACTGTATTCTCATCAGTCATGTTGTTTTTTGCTATTTGTACACTGGAGGAAAACAACAACAAAACGTTGAAAATATTTTCACTTAGAAATTGCTTGTAATTTTCTGAAATAATTACAAAGAAACAGCAAGTAACACATTGAATTAAACATGAAAAGACATGTAAAACATACTCCAGCAATCTTTGTTCTATTTACGGTGTATACTGTACAAAAAAAAAAATAGGTATAGAAACAATTTTTACTCAGAAATTGCTTTTACATTTGACTAATAATTACAAAGAAACATGAAGTTGCAAATTGATTTAAACGTGACATTTTGAAGTCGAAAAACTGAACTAGTATTTTCTTTATTTACAACTTTGAAAAATCATTTTTGTCAGTGTATGGAAAGATATTAATACAATCTCTGCCTTTTCATTAAGTGAAAATTTATAAGCGTTATATCAGTCAGTTTAACTTGAATAACTTCGTCAAATGAATATATACATGACTTACCTGAATTCTTGATGATATTGATCTTGTAGAGCACAGTGATGATCAGAACAGCATATTAACCGACCAATGCAGACCACTACAATCTCTAGTATAAAATGATCTGCAGTTTCATGAACTGTTAATAGATCGACCAACTATAATAACTGCACGTTATAAGAACGTGTCAAGTCAATGTATTAAAACAGCATGCTGATTTCTGAGTGATGTATGGTAAGCAAATGAATAAATCAGACCTCAGATCTTTTCTTCCCACATTTCACAGAAGAAGCTGAAGTGGCTTTGTGATCTTTACACTTGAAGCAACTGCTCTACTTAAACTATTTTGCAATGACAGACGAGGCAACAAATACCACAGGAAAGTCACCTACTTTCTAATGAGCAGAGACCCAAATAATGTCAAATGTGTCTGCTCTTCTCTGCATTAATGACGACACATTTGTTGCTGGGGTTCTTTCATGACATACTTTCAGTTATATTTTTATATGCAGAAATGAGATTTTCAACAAACACAAAAAGGAAGAAGAACACTGGTTATAATTTAGAACATTATTTTCTCACAACTGAATGCTTTTGCTTTTGAGTCTTCTCTTCTCTAGCTTCATAAGAGAGTCTCGTGCTCAAAATTTCCAATAAAATAGCAACAAATTTTGCTATCGAAAGTCATTGTCATTTGGTTTATAACTTCATTTCCTATTATACTGGGGGAGAAATGGAGTAGCATTTACATAATAAAAAAGCTAGGGAACAATTTGCAAATTTCGCAAATAATTACAAGGAAACCGAAACTGACACATTTAATTCAGTATAAAAAATTAAAGTAAAATGTGTAGAAAGACTGAAACAGCCTAGTATTTGTAATACTCGTTTTATTTACAAATTTGTTAAAGCATCACAGTCATACATTAGCTAAATATATTGCTCATTCAGATTTATCCGATGAATTATTTTACACTAATTTTTCCCACTCATTCCTTTGCTAGAAAACAGAAAGAGCATCTTCAATAAACTTGAGGCAGAATTTATGAGGATATAAACCTGATTGGATGTAAAACTTGTTTTACATGTTTTGTGCCTAATGTGTGATACTGTGTATGCTAATTCATTTTCTGACTGTCGATTTGCCCTGCTATTAATTGAAACGTGTATTTATTTCACTGATAAATGCACTCTAAAAAGGGGTTCTTTACACTTAGTAACAGTTCTAGTTTGTCCTGAAGAACCATGTTTTGTGTGTGTATGTGTGTGTGTTAGAATGGTTCTTTTTCCCACCTTTTTGTTTTTGAAATCTGTAGCTGTCAAAAAAAAATGTAATTTTGAAAATCCTTTCAAAGTGTTACGGTTGGTGCTAATAAAGCTCACGAAGACGAGGATTAACACTAGAAAATAGACTTTAATAACATAAATACTGGGGACAGGAATGAAATATACACCAACATAAACCGACAAACACTGAGGGAGAACTGAGGACTTATAAGCATGAACCAAACAAAGGAACTAATGAGGTAACTAACAAGACAACAGGTGGACAGAATGAACTAATTAGAACTTTTACTTTTTTTTTTTTTTAAAAGCTTTTATTTAAAGGTCCCCTGAAGTGCCTTGAAACATGCAGCGTTATTCTATGTGGTGACATAATTTCAACTGAAACAGGAAGACAGGGCGGGACATATCGAGCAGCCACGCCCCCTTTTTAAATTAGCCAATAGCATTTTGTTTATATCTGCACGGGTCAGAGCCTTTGAGCTCGGTAAAGCCACATTTGACAGCCACAGTCTAATAGATTACCCCCTAGATTCAATATGAAACTCTTAGTAAAACAAAATAGTGATCATAATCATGCTGAGGCTGTGTAGTTTTAAAAGTGTTTAATATATGCCGACTCGCGCATATGATCTGCTCCGTGCGATCGCGTCTCTGGACCGGAGCCAAAGTCTGGATCAGACTGTGCGCTCTGACCCAACGTGAAACCAGACCACATTTGCCCCAATCGAAAGCATATTTACACTGTCTGAATCGTTCCCTATCGCCTACATTGTGCACTACGTGCCATTCACTGTACAGGAAATACTACACTGTGAACAAACGACCGATCTCAGCCAGCCGCAGTTTCAGCGTCTATTTATAGTGTAGGGGCTTCGGTTTCTAGAGAGCGTTTGATTGGTCAGAAGATTTGATGAGAAGATGAAGTACGATGTGACGTCAAAAAAAATTGTTGAACCGTTTTGGCGGATGTGACGAACTGCAAGCTTTGAATGCTTATATCTTCTAAATGTGAATTTTGTCACTGTTTTGGAGCACACTGCCTTATAGATAACCTTAAGACTAACATATTGATACTAAAACCCAAAAAACTTTTGCGATCATTTCATGGGGACTTTAA
>NW_015624199.1:586441-604807 GCF_001515625.1 Sinocyclocheilus rhinocerous
GACTTCTTTTTTTCCTCAATGGAAAGCATATTTACACTGTTTGAATCGTTCCCTGTCCACTATATAGTGCACTACGTGCCATGAGAAGCTGAAGTACGATGTGACGTCAAAAAAAATTGTTGAACCGTTTTGGCGGATGTGACGAACTGCAAGCTTTGAATGCTTATATCTTCTAAATGTGAATTTTGTCACTGTTTTGGAGCGCACTGCCTTATAGATAACCTTAAGACTAACATATTGATACTAACACCCAAAAAACTTAAATTTTGATTTCATGGGGACTTTAAATGGAAGAGCGGAATGGATTCTATTTAACACCGAAAGGGGTTCTGCTATTGTTACAAACAGAAGAATTTAGAACCATTTCAGTGTAGAACAAATGTTTATAGTAAAAATGGGCAGTAATTTTTGACCACAAAAACTGACCACACTCTTAAAAATAAATGTTTTATTTTTTTCAGCAATGCCATTGAAGAGCCATTTTTGGTTCTCCAAAGAACTTTTAAGTGAACAGTTCTTACAAGAATTCATTCCTAGTGTGAAGAATATTTCAATAATCTAAAGAACCTTTTTTCTCACTATAAAGAACCTTTTGTGCAATAGAAAGTTTCCATGAATGTTAAAGGTTCTTCATGGAACCATAATTCATAAACTGGAGTCATATTTTATGATCATGCAGGATTTTACTTTTACTCTGCATTATCCATTTAATAAACTGTACAAGCAGTGACATAAACATGAAAGTCATAATGTACATTAAATTCATACAGTAACAGACGAAAGAAGGTATATAGATATATTTTAATTTCATATTAGAATATTTTCTGCATTACTAATGACACATTTGTTGGTGGGCTTATTACGTACTTTCAGTTATATTTTTACCTACAAAAATTTAGAACTTTTAACCACAAAAAGGAAGAACACTGGTTATAATTAGGAACATGATTTTCTCAGAACTGAATGCTTTTGCTGCTTGATAGAGAGAGGAATTATCCTGTAAAGTGGCACTTTGTTTATTTAAATTTCAATTATGCAGATGTAACGATTGCAGTTATATTGGCAGAAGTTGTGCAATGGCTCAACAAAGTTTTCAAATAATCAGCTCCAGCATATCAATAATAATAATAAAAAATAGCTGCAACAGTATCTCTGTGTACATCATTCACATTGTATTTTAAAACTCAAAGTTGGTTCGCTGCAATCGGTAAAAGTACTTGAGTTTTCTCTTAATACATTGAACCCTGCGATTGATTTTTTGCCAATCTGGTTTGACTGGAATTGAGTTTTTTTTTTTTTTGAAAGATCTTCTGCAGAATCATTTTTAGATGATTCCTGAACTTTACTCCAACAAAAACGTAAAACACAGGGTTCAAGCAGCAGTGCGAGAAAGCTATCATTCGGCAAGCATAATATGCATATTCTAGACTAATGCTTACTTCACAGTCAGTGAATGGATGGACAGTCAAAGATTTTAGGAACATGACAATGTTATATGGAGCCCAACCAATAAAAAACACCAGTGCAATACAGAATATTAGTCTAACAGTCTTGTGTCTCTTATTAGTCCGTGATTTTGTGATCGTCCGCAGCATTCTGCCATAGCAATAACCCATGATTAGGAATGCAATGAAGAAAAAAGCATTTTGAAAATAAGCAATGCCAGATCTCCATTCAATACTGTCATATTCACAGTATAGGCTCTCAGATTCTGTCATGACTTTGCTATGAAGTGAACCGAGCAGTGCAACCGTTCCACTCAGAATCCAAACGATAAAAGGAGAGACGGAAAGGCCTCTGCATCTCTCCCAGTCAGACAGAGGATGAACCACTGCCATGTAACGCTGAACGGTCATTAGAGTCAAGAACAACACGCTGCTGTAAAAGCCCACATAGAAGAAGAACTTCACAGCTTTACAGCCAACCTCTCCAAATGTCCAACCCCAGATGTAGTACGAGGCCCAAAACGGAAGGCCAAAAGTGAACAGCAGATCTGACACAGCTAAATTGAGGATGAAGACGTTGGTCAGGGATTTGAGGCTCTCGTAGAGTGCAAGCATGACCAGAACGAGGATGTTACCGATGCAGCTCAACACAACCACTGCTGTGAAAAAGATTGGAATAACAAAGGATCCGATTTTCACCACCTCCTCTTTGTGACACAACTCATCTGCATAGACTGAGTTATAGTAATACGTTGCATTCTCATCAGTCATGTTGTTCTGCAACAGCAAACTATTTCAGTCAGAACAGATCCGGTTTGCCCACGTTTCTGTGGAGAATCAACTCAAACATCAACACAATCTGCCTTTTCATTAAGACAAAACAAGAGAAAAAAGTTATATTAATCAATTTATCTAAATTTATCCCAGTGTGAATATACTAAATTAGTTTACTAAACATTTAGTTCTTACCTGTTGCTCTTTCCACTGTCAGTTTGCAAGACAATAAACTATCTCTTCTCTAACTAAACAGAATCAAACCAGACTGATATGAAATATATAAAATATTGTCCCCACAGCTTTTTGGGCTGACCTTCTTGTCCAATAGACAGGTGATCAGAGATGTGGTAGAGGCGTTCGTGTTTTTCACTATTTATACTGAAGAGGAGGTTTTTCTTCCTCTTTTTTTTTTTAAACACACCTACATGCATGTACAAGCATGACAATCATGTACACAAAAGACCGTTTGTTTGTTAGACAGAAATATCAAAATTAAGTAATAATTGATGGAATAGAATAGATATCATAGAAGAATAGTGGAAGAATTTTTTTTTTGTAATATATTATAATATTTAATGTTATTACATTACATAACTAAAATAAATAAAATGATATATATATATATATGCGTGTGTGTACATATAATTTCATGACATCCAGTGAGGGGGACCTGCACACTCTAAGTAATGTTATTATATTACATAACTAAAATAAATAAAATTATCTATCTATCTATCTATCTATCTGTCTGTCTGTCTGTCTCTCCCAAAAAATATTTGGCAGCACAACTGTTGCCATCATTGATAATTCTAATAATAAATCAGCATATTAGAATGATTTCTTAAGGATCATGTGACACTTTATACTGGAGTAATGGCTGATGGAAATTCAGAGGAAAGGAAATTAAAATAGAAACCATTATTTTATATTGTAATAACATTTTGCAAGATTACTGTATATATACTTTTTTAAATATAAATATAATATAATATAATAAATATAAATATAATATATATAATTTCATGAGATCCAGCGAGTGGGACTTACACACCCTAAAGTCTACCCGTTATCCTATCATTACACAAGAGCTGGATGTCATTTGGCTCTACAGTGAGCACTACTTGAAAAGAACTGCTCTTGTTCTCGTAACCAAACTTAAGGCGGGGCTATTTTTCGCGGTCCAATAAAAAAAGAGTTCGGCTGTGAAGTCCGCCGTCTATGGCGGAAATTTCTGTCAATCAAAAATAGCAGCCTAGCAAGGTTGTTTCACGATGTAAACTAAAAGTGGACCTTCTCGGATCCTTACAAGAGCCAAAGTATGTCAGCTTCTTTTTTTTCACTTTCAAGACATTTATCACACATTTAACAAACGTCCAGCTGTAATACATACATGCTAACTTCAGTTTAAAACCGCGTTTATCCGGAATAAACATTCTGACATGTCATCCTGCGCGTGACTGGCTGTTTACCCTGTAAATTCTTGACTGTATAGTTGTTTTATATAGTTGAACTTCTGTTCGTTTTTTTAAACCTAGTTTCTATGGCAACAAAAGACGCTGTTCCAGAGAACTTGTTCCTTTTCATTTGAATTCAAACCAGTGAAAGGCAATGGAACGTGTGAAAGAACGCGGACACTGATGTTTGTTTACATTTCAAAAACAGCTGTTTCTATTGATGTTGTGTAATCGAACAGTACAGTAAATATTATTGTTTCTCTCAAAGGTCTTATCTGTTCCACTGAGGGTTCAGATGTCATGTGTTATAATTTTGTAACTTGATATTTAAAATTCTGCGTAGTCATAAATTATCATAAACAAACAGTAGACGCAGTGAATGTCATTTGACTATTTTAGAAGAACTAGATAAGTTAAACTGTCTTAAATGGAAAAATCTATCTATCTATCTATCTATCTATAAATACACTTAGGCTAAGTATAAAAACAAATATCTCTCTATAAATACACTTAGGCTAAGTATAAAAACAAAACTGTCAGCAAAATTGCTGTTATTAGTTCTTAGTATTTTTGTTTCACAGAATCTTCACCAAACCACTGTTTAAACCAGCTGTTAAAATAGATTAGAGAAGTAGGTTTGTCTTGCCATGTTCTAAATTATCTTTAGCTTGCAATTGGTGCAATTTTAGTAGTTCCTTTATAGTGAAAATCTTTTGCTTTTATATCACCAGATATTGTATTTTTGCTTAACAGATGCCTAGTTTACCACAAACATTCAGGACAGCTGGTGGATGTCTTTCTGTATTTCAGCGTTCATAGTAGTTTTTGTCCTGCTGGCATTGCTATCACTTTACTACACAATGTTGCACAATGCTTCATTTTAATAAGAAAATAGACATTTTGGCCTTGACTATTATTATGTGCTAAAGCTTTGGTCGTCAACAGAGGGCAATACCGAGATCCTTGTTTGTGGCCTTGTGAATTCAAGCAATGATCCAGATTATAGCGATACCAAAATAATCAGAAATATTATTGATTTGTACTACTTGGAAAATGGAGCATTCCTACATAGAAACGCAAATAAGTATAAGCACTAGTAGTGATGCTTTACTACTTCATCCAAAAATTAACATTTGCTGAAAAATTATGCTCTGGTCATCCAAGATGCATATGAGTTTGTTTCTTCATGGAACCAGATTTGAAGAAATTCGGCATTGCATCACTTGCTCACCAATGGGTCCTCTTCAGTGAATGAGTGCTGACAGATTGAGAGTCCAAACAGCTGATGAAAACATCAATTAAAATCCTGTGAAGAAAAAAGCTGCGCGTTTGTAATAAACGAATCCATTGTTAAGACGTTTTTTAACTTCCAACCATCGCTTCTGGCTAAAATACAAGCCCCTCTATCCATAACATTCCTTCCTCCAGTGGAAAAGTCGTCTCGTCTGAATCAGGATAGAAATATGCACAGATCAAGCACCGTTTACAAGCGAAAACAGTCCAAAACAGTTCTAAATAAATATGTTGGTGGATTTTGATTTTAGAGGACAACAAGGGATACCACTTAAAATCACTAATATGACTGATATGTCATGCTTCTTTATAAATAAATATAATGTGCATATAAAATGTGAGTTATCTTTTGTCACTGTGATTCTTTCACTCAGCAGACTACGGATGACCTCTTGACCTCGTTGGCAGGAAGCTAGTCAGACCATGGCCGCTGGTGCTGCAGTCGGAGAGGGTCACATCCAACGGATTATCAGAGATCTGCATGGTACGGATGTGCGTTGGCCTTCATGAGAGAGGCAGAGCTATTGTTTAGAGAGTGAAAAGAGACACGTGGTCCACGGTGGAGCACGTGCAGTTGCAGTCCTCAGGGTGCTGGCTTTCAACATGGGGGAAAGAGAAATGCAAAACGAGAGAGACCTGCGTGTCAGAGTTTATCCCTCATGTGTGCCGTTTCAGTTCCTGAGGTGGATGAAAGGCGCGTGGAAGACATACAACCAAAAATGGGCTAAAGAAGGAGAAAAAACACTTCTTAAACCCTTGAAAAAAATGACTAAAATTATTAATTACAGTGTGTTGCTCTGTAATTGTTTTAAAATGTGCATTTACATATCTTTGTCATTTTGATTGTCATACTTGCTTTATTCTGATGGTCTTTTCTTACAGATGCTGTTTCAGAACTGACAAAAGAGTATAAGTTTTAAAATGTGCATTTACATATCTTTATGTCATTTTGATTGTCATACTTGCTTTATTCTGATGGTCTTTTCTTACAGATGCTGTTTCAGAACTGACAAAAGAGTATAAGGAGAACGGCGAGCCCATTACAGATGACAGCTCCAACCTGCACAAGTTCGCCTACAAACTGGAGTACCTGCTACAGGTCAGAGACATAGACACGGAAAAAAGATGTAAACGGGCTCCCAAACTTCTTATTTGATTGATCAAAGTAGCTAGAAATGCATATGATTACATCGTATTTGTTGTGTAAATTCTCATGCAGCCTGACCAACAAAACAGTATCGCATACTCACCTGCCAATCAACCATTGTGCTAAAACAAGGATTTTAAACTTTACTGTTATGTGTGGGTTTACAAGAAAAAAGTAATCAAGATGCAAATTTAAAATGATGTCTTAAAAATAGGGCTGGGTATCGTTCAAACATTTTCGATATCGATACCGATACCTTGACTTCGATACCGGTTCCTGAACGATACTTTTTTCGATACCAATTTTATGAAATAAATTTTAACAAGATTACATTATCTAAAAAAAAAAAGATTTTTTATTTTTCAGCTTGTTGATGTTTATACAAACTCAAAGACTCATCTCCTGAGCCACTGCACAAAGGAACAAAATGTAACCAACACAATAAATCAGTTCAAATAGTTTTAATAAAGCTCAAATAGTCTTCAGTTTACACATCTGTTAGGCTACATTTACACTACTTAGTGTTCGTTTTAAAACGCATAGCTCAGACAGAATCATAATTTCTATTCATTTTCCACTGATTTACACGATCTGATGAGCATTAGCTGGCTCACTGACGCTGATGAGATTAACCCCTTAGGTATCGAAATTTGGTACCGAACGACGAGACGTTTTTCGATACTCGATGGTATCGAGGCATTTCGGTCGGTGCCTAAAAAGTATCAAACTCGATACCCAGCCCTACTTAAAAATGAAACAAAATTAAGTGAGTTTATGCTCAAAGCAAGAACAATAATTGGCTAAAGGGCTATGAAATGTTTTCCCTTTAAATTAATTTGTTTTGTACGGTGACCGAGAGAGTCATCAGTTTGACAACACATGTTCTGCAAATTCTCACAATGCGACCAAATACAGAAACGCGCTGCAAATCCTCACAACACAATTAAATACAGAAATGGACTGCGAATACACACAACACAACCAAATACAGAAAAGCGTTGCATGTAGCACAGACCACAACGGAAATGTTTCAAGGGGACCCCAACAACCCTTACGAAAATGAACTATGGTTTTATTAAAGTAAAAGTGTATTAATGATGTTTTTGGTGTTTGCAATTTTACCATTACCATTTTTTTTGGGGTGATTACTATTTGTGTAACTACGACACAAATATCATGGTTAAACTATGGTTAGTGTAATTTGTGATTACCATGGTTTAACTATAGTAGCCATGTCTGTGTGTATTTGCGGCGCGTTTCTGTATCTGGTTGTGTTGTGAGTCTTTGCAGCGCATGTGTTGTCAAACTGATGAAGATATTTTCTTAATTCGCTGGTGTTTTTTCTATTTGCATGTGCTTTTTTCATTTGCAGCGCGTTGAGCTCTCTCGGCCACCGTAGTTTTGTGTGCTTTATTTGTATTTCTGGTGCTTTATTTTTGTGTATTATCAACATGCAGTGACAGACTGATGTAATTAGTCACATAATGGGAAACCCTCGCTTTGATTAAACCCAACTACAAGTGATCACAGGACATGCATGTTAATATCAGGTGTAAATGACAGTTGTCTCTGCCGACTCACTTGAGATCTGATCATCCGTGACGGATGCTAATACCAGGTGTGAAGCAGGCCATATGGATGCACTCAAAAGCCCTAATCGTGCAAGATGAGATCTCATGCTGTCCCAAAAGGACTTGAAACTTTTTCATTTAAACTTCTTTGAGCCTGCTTCTCAGTCATTTATCTGAAGTGTTATGTTATTGTTATACTCAGTTCGGCCAGAAGGAGAAAACAACATTTCTGGGATCCAGAAAAGACTACTGGGATTATTTCAGCGACTGCCTGGTCAAAATCAAAGGAGCAAACGATGGAATCCGCTTTGTTAAATCAATTCCAGAGGTTAATATCTATCTCATTCACTTCCAACATGCTTCTGAGGAGTATGTTCCTGTGTGACATGCTAAATATTTTTTTATTTTTATTATAACAAAATCATTTATAATAATAATAACAATAATGTAGGTGTATGAGAAATACGAGTAGGTAATATAAATTTTATATTACTATATAATATGGACATTTGATAGATTAATGTAATGATCATATTATATTTATTAATATTCATAAATAATACATACTAATTAATAATATTTAATAATATTGCTAATAATAAACTTTATTTAAAGCACCTTCAAAAGTAGCTTCTCAGAGCACTTTACATAGTAAAAACAACAGTTAACAATAAAAACATTGCAAACTAATGCAAATGCATAAACATGTAAGAAATAAAAATATATAAACCTGTGTCATTCACATTCACTTATTATCACATTAAAGGATTAGTTCACCCAAAAATGAAAATTCTGTCATTAAACAATACTACTAATGTGACTAATATTTTATTATTCATTTATAATAATTGCATATGCATGAAAAAGCGGTAAATGTCCATGTTCACTGCCCTTTTTTTATTGTGTTGTATTACTGGACATCTCTTACCAAAGCATGTCCGTAGACACACACTTTTTGTTTAAACAAACCTTCCTATCGGATTTGTACAGTTCCGTTTTCTCACTGAAATGCAAGAGATTATTGTGATACTATTGATTAGGTTGTTCCTTGTCTGTCCACATTATACGCTGATCTAAATGCCATGTTCTTTTTAAAAGTGCCACTTCCCCATGAACGCTGTTTGATATTGTCCACGGTCAGATTTGTTTTTGTATTGTCTTGACACTGAACTCTGCTACAGTGGTGACCAGCTTCCTTGTCTTGTGGTGAGGTCAGTTTCGGTGGCAGATACGCTGAATTTTGGGAATTAAATTTGAGTAACAGTAGGTAAATTATTCATCTTTGACTGGTTACTAGTTGTAGTCTGTGTCTGTATGCATGTGTAAATATGGGCATTTCATTATGCCACACAGAAAAAGTCAAACATCCATCAATTTAAAAGAAAAAAATTGTGTCAATTAAAAAGCTTTTAACAATATTAAAAGTTATTCGCCTTAAATATTAAGCAACCACCCAAAACATCCTAGCAGTCACTTGCAACACCTTGAAAAATGTCCCCCCTCCAAAAAAACAACAACTATTTTATCTATTGTCATTCAAATTTGAATAGTGTCCGATATGTTTTGGAACACTGCAGATACTTGAGTGGCAGTGAAAGCTTTGTTCTTTTTCTCTCTTAGCTCAAGACGTCTCTGGGTAAAGGCAGAGCATTTATCCGTTACTCACTCGTGCATCAGCGGCTGGCTGACACACTCCAGCAGTGCCTCATGAACCACAGGGTCACCAGGTAACACTTCACTGTCACCTCACCTGTCATGCTACCCATCTTTCTTAATAAACATAGAATTTAGTATTCAGACCCTTAGTCTAAGTCTTTGATTTTTGAATTCCAAATATTACATTGAAATGTCCTTTTGATATTATTAATTTTTTTTTTTTTTAATGAAGACAATGAAATGTGTGTCAGTGCAATGTTTCTACATGTATGTGTATGAAAAAAATATTCATATGATTGGATTTTATATTAATGCAGTAATTGTTAAAAGTTTGGAAACATTACGATTTTAACATGTTTTTGATGAAGTCTCTTATGCTCACCATGTTTTCAAAAATACAATAAAAACAGTAATATTGTGAAATATTATTAAAATTTAAAACAAATGTTTTCTATTTCAATATAATTTAAAATATAATTTATTTCTGTGATGCAAAGCTGAATTTTCAGCATCATTACTCCAGTCTTCAGTGTCACATGATCCTTCAGGAATCATTCTAATATGCTGATTTGCTGCTCAAGAAACATTTCTTATTATTATCAATGATGAAAACAGTAGTGCTGCTTAAATATGCGGAAACCTTGATATGCTACCATTCAAATTTTTATTGTGTGTTTGAGTGCGTGTGGTTTTTTAAATAGAAATGAATGCTTTTATTTAGCAAACATGCATCCGATTAATAAAAAATTACAGTAAAAACATTAATAATGTTACAAAAGATTCAATTTCAAATAGACTCTGTTCTTTTGAACTTTCTATTCATCAAAGAATACTGAAAAAAATAGCAAAGTAGAGTGGAAGACTGGAGTAATGATGCTGAAAATTCAGCATTATATCACAGGAATAAATTACATTTTAAAATCTATTCACATAGAAAACAAATTGTAATAATATTTCACAATATTTCTTGCTTTACAGAAAATCAAAAATACAATAAAAACAGTAATATTGTGAAATATTATTACAATTTAAAACAAATGTTTTCTATTTCAATATATTTTAAAATATAATTTATTTCTGTGATGCAAAGCTGAATTTTCAGCATCATTACTCCAGTCTTCAGTGTCACATGATCCTTCAGGAATCATTCTAATATGCTGCTCAAGAAACATTTCTTATTATTATCAATGATGAAAACAGTAGTGCTGCTTAAATATGCGAAAACCTTGATATGCTACCATTCAAATTTTTATTGTGTGTTTGAGTGCGTGTGGTTTTTTAAATAGAAATGAATGCTTTTATTTAGCAAACATGCATCCGATTAATAAAAAATGACAGTAAAAACATTAATAATGTTACAAAAGATTCAATTTCAAATAGACTCTGTTCTTTTGAACTTTCTATTCATCAAAGAATACTGAAAAAAATAGCAAAGTAGAGTGGAAGACTGGAGTAATGATGCTGAAAATGCATTATATCACAGGAATAAATTACATTTTAAAATCTATTCACATAGAAAAAAAATTGTAATAATATTTCACAATATTTCTTGCTTTACAGAAAATGTTGATACAATAATTGCAGCCTTGCTGAGCATAAGAGACTTCATTAAAAACAATTAAAAATCCTAATGTTTCCAAACTTTTGACAAGTACTGTATACAATATGGACATTTGATTAATAATAGTTATCATGATAATAATTAACTTGTATGGTGTATGAAACATATGAATATATATTATAGATTTACAAAAGTTTTATAAAATACTTTATATGGACATTTGAAAAATAAATGTCGTCATAATCAACTATTACTGCACCTTTAAAAGTAGCTTCTTAAAGTACAGCCTTAACAACAAAAACATTACAAACTAATGAAAATAATAAAACATGCAATAAAAAAAAAATACATAATGTGTAGATGTGCATTGCATATATGCTACAATGTGTGATTGTATTTTAAACATGGCAGTAAATTAAATCTGTTACTTTATAAATTATTTAAAATGGAAATAAAACTTGATATTTTTTGATCAAATAAATGCAGCCTTGATGAACATAAGAAACTCCTTTAAAGATACCTCAGTATTTTTTTCCCAGTACAAATATCTAAACATCCTTAAGTCAATATTCATTTACTTGAGATGCAAATTGAAGATATGAAGTCTTGTTTTTTGAGAAAGAAATTGAACAAAATTAAGTGAGCTTTTGTGAGCTTTGATTTTGCTTCTCAAGTAAATGCATCTTTATTTAAATGCACCTTTATTTATATTTTTGCACTGGGAAACAAGAAACAAATTATGATGAAGAAAACCTTCTTTTTTTTTTGCAGTGCGATCAGAAGGTAGTCTAAACATTATTTCCATATTATAGTTGTATTCAAGTTTAAGTTTCTTTGTAAAATGAATTAAAAAGTAATGAAGATGTGTTGGAAGCTTTATTTTCAAACTTTGAAGCGTTGCTAATATAAGACATTTACACTAGAAAACATATTGATGTGTTGCATTCATTTTATTCTTTAAATTTTTTTTTACTTGGTCTTAAAAAGTCTTAAATTTACCTTCATGGAAACCTGCAGAAACCCTGAATGTAATAAGATTTGGAGTGCCATCATTTTTATGTCTTATTGAAGAACTAGACTGTTTTCCAAGCTTTTTTTTTTCTTCTGTAGTGACTGGTATAATTCTCGGAGTCCATTTATCAAACCCCATCTCAGTGTGGACATCATTAATTACCTCTATGAGCTCAATGATGTTCAATTTGATGTGGCATCCAGGGGTCATGACCTTGACTCAGAGTGGCCCACTTTTGCAAGGTAAGAGCACACTATAATTTTTGCAATTTCTAATATAAATAATAAAACATCAACAGTATATTACTACAAAAACACTGGCACACATATAATGCTACTAATTTATGGTCCATTTGCCATTTAGTATTTATGATCCATTTGTCATGACTGGAAATAGTATGTGTGTGGATGTGTTTGAATAAGCTGATTAATGTTCAATTAACTTAATTTAAAGTTAATTAAAAAAATGTCTCATAGTAGGACACTGGGAATGACTAGCTCCCCCAGTCACATGTGGAAACCACCGAGTCGTAGTTCCAGCATCAACAGTCTGGCCAGTACATACTCACAGGTACAAGCACACCTTTTGAAGGTCCCTGTTGTCATGAATCATTCTAAACTTAGAAACACTTACACTACTGTTTTATATCCAGTAGATGGCAGTGTTCAAGCAATCTCTCTTTCTTTCATTCTATGTATATTCCCTCTCACAAAATTTCTTTCAAACATTGTAGCAGGCCCATGAGTTCCCTGGGAGTCCAGACTTTGGACCTGGGCTTCTATCAGACATGTCTGTCCAAAACTCCAGTGGACTAAATGATTCTTCCATCAGTGCTATAGACGAACTCCGTCTGGAGCTGGACCAGTCTGAATTAAAGCAAAGAGAGCTCCTTGACCAGGTTCAACAGTTTGGCAGAGAGGCAAGTGAACTCCACGGGGTTGTGGTAGAACTCCAAAGGCAGCTGGACGTCTCTCTAGCTGCCCAAGGTAACCATCATGAGCTCCAGCGGAACCTGGAGGTGCTAGCTGAGAGCGAACGAGCACTATTCCATGAGCTGGAGGTCTTGAGGGGACGCGAGACTATCAGGGAGGCTTCCTATAAGGACCTCCAGGACATGTTGGCAGCAGCAGAACGGAAAAATGAGGAACTGATGGCAAGGCTAGATGGAGTATTGGATGAGAAAGGCCAGAGGGCAGCCAGTGACTTCAACTCCGCCCAGAAGATTCACGAGCTGTTAAATGAATTGAAAGAGGCTGAGAAGGGAAGGATAGATGCTCTGGCAGAAGGAGAAGAGAGGAGGAGGCAGGCAGAACAGCTGGCTGAGAAAATCAGAATAAAGGATAAAGCACTCAAAGAGGCTGAGGTGAAAATGGCAGCTTGGATGGAAAAGGGTGAGCAACTGCAAACCAGGGCAGAAGAGCACCGTAATGTCATGGACAAACTTCAAGGGGCACTTGCAGTGCGAGAGAAGGACACCAGCAACCTGCAAAAGCAACTGCAAGATCTCCAGCTCTCTCAGGAAACTATGGAAAAGCAGGCCAAAGTGGAGCAGAAGGAAATGCAAGAGGATAAAGAAGAGCTTGAGAAGAAGGTGAGTGGCCTGGAAGGGCAGTTGCAAACATTACGGACACAGCTGAAGGCTAAGGAGTCCAATCTTCTCTCCAGTATCAAGAGAGTCCAGTATTTGGAGAAGGAATCAGAGAAGCTTAAAAGCGACAAACAGAATCTCAGAGAAACCATATCTGCACTGGAGAACAGCACCAAAGAGCAGGCCAAGAAGATTGAGGAATACAAAGATAGCTGTGGCAAGCTAATGGAGGAAAACAGCAAGCTCCTCCAGAGGGTGAACAAGAATGAAGAGACCAAGAAGGAGTTGCTTGAAAACAAATCTTCTCTGGAGAGTGAGCTGGCTGGATTGAAGGCCTCGGAGAAGCAGTTGCGAGCACAAATTGATGATGAGGAGAGGGATTTGGAAATGGAGAAGACAAAGGCAGAAAGAGCCTTTATTAAACAAACAGAGATGATTAAGACTCTTGAGGCCCAGAGGACAGCTGTGGAGAAGGTCCAACTTGAGCAGAGTGCATGCCATGCTAAAGAGACCCAAGAGATGGCCTCAAAAGTGACTCTCCTGGAAGATCAGCTGGGACTGAGTGTGAAAGAGGTTTCTAGGCTTCAAGAGGAGGTGCTCAATCTCAGGGCTAAACTTTACAGTGCTGTGGAGGAAAAGGACAAGACCCAAGCAAAGCTGGAGGTCACCGAGGCTTCCTGTGCAGAACTACGAACCTTGACTGAGCAGTTGAAGAAGCAGGCAGAGGAGCAGAATCGACTGCATGTGAAAGAGCTGCTGCAGTCTAGCGAACGGGTAGATGCAATAACTTTGCAACTGAATCAGGAGATGTCCACATGCAAGAAAACAACTGCCAAACTCAATTCAGCCCAAGAGGAGCTGGCAGAGTTTAAGGCCCAGAATGAAAGGTTGGTTCTGGAGAATGCCGAGACCAGAGATGGTCTCCATCGGGTCAACACAGAAATGGCAGAGTTGGGAATGACAATTTGCAAGCTCACCGCAGAGCGGGAAGAGGCCCGGGAACAATGGGCTGCCGAAGCTGCTCGGATCCAAGAACTTCAACAGCAGGGAGTGAAGGAAACAGAGAGACTTAATGCCAGCTTGGCGGCTCTTCACCAAGAAAACTCTAGTCTACGAGACTCAGGGCTAAACTTTACAGTGCTGTGGAGGAAAAGGACAAGACCCAAGCAAAGCTGGAGGTCACCGAGGCTTCCTGTGCAGAACTACGAACCTTGACTGAGCAGTTGAAGAAGCAGGCAGAGGAGCAGAATCGACTGCATGTGAAAGAGCTGCTGCAGTCTAGCGAACGGGTAGATGCCATATATTTGCAACTGAATCAGGAGACATCCACATGCAAGAAAACAACTGCTGAACTCACTTCAGTCCAAGAGGAGCTGGCAGAGCTCAAGTCCCAGAATGAAACGTTGGTTCTGGAGAATGCTGAGACCAGAGAGGGTCTCCATCGGGTCAACACAGAAATGGCAGAGTTGGGAATGACAATTTGCAAGCTAACGGCAGATCGGGAAGAAGCCCGGGAACAATGGGCTGCCGAAGCTGCTCGGATCCAAGAACTTCAACAGCAGGGAGTGAAGGAAAAGGCAGGAACTCATAATTACAGTATTTCTGTCTTGATATGAATGCAGCATTTTCAGTAGACTATAGTGTAGTTTTATCTAATTTACTTTGTGATTAACAGAAATCCAAGTACTTTTCTTGTAAAATAGTGACTATTTTAGTATTACAAATATTTTAGTATAGTATCTTTTTTTAAATACGTTATGTATTATTTCTTGATATAATTAGTATTTGTTTTTTAACCTAGAGCCTTAATGAAGAGATTAACGGTTTGAAAACTCAGCTAGACATGGAGCTGAAGAAGACATCTGAGCTGGAGGCCAAATTATCCGAGTTAGAGGTATGCAAATGTTGAGCCAGGTTAGGATAGACTAACAGCATCACTTTTAATACTTCTATTTCAATTATCTACATGATCATCAGATACTTTTTGCATACCAGCATGTGAATGATTATTATTCATCTCTGTTGGCTGATAACACTGGTATTAGTAGGTGATGAATGTCTGATCTCTCGCTGCTCCTTTTGTACTTGTTCAATGGAGACCCACTGTGCCAGTGGAACAGAAGACAAGAGATTGGGGTTAATTGCCAGACAGTGATGAATAATTTGCTTCTCATTAAGTCTATAATTAGGAACACTGCAGACTGTTACCTGAAGATATTTGTCAATTAGAGTATAAGTGCCACTGTAATTATTTTCTAAAATAATGCTCCTCCAGTTGTGCAGCTTTTTGCAACAATAAAGCTTGTTTTTGTTTTTTTGCTCTGTTATTTTGTTTTGCATAACTATTGAGTCAAATATACATTTACAATTATTTCTCTTTGAAAAAGGTTATAATAGAAGCACAGTGGTACAGTGTATTTGATGGTAAAACCATGATGCTGAATTATACCATTTTATGCACCATGGTATTTAAAAGAATACCACAAAACGTATTATCTCACAAAAAGTTCTTAGGCAGTACCATGTTATTGCAGTGATTTTAGATGGTAATACTATTGTGCCCTGAAATGGACAATGGTAGCGAAATGCATGTATCTACATGGTGCTTTCAAGAATACCATGATACTACCAAAATACCATGGTACAAACAACCATGATAGAACCATAGAAATTTTTGTAAGTGTTATGTTACATGTCCAAAATAGATTAGTTATGGTATATTTTTGTTAATGTTAACACATTGTTAAATGCTGTAATTTCAATAATACAGTAATTTTTAAAATTATATTCCTTGGATAAGATGAAAATCAAGATAAAATAAAACAAAATGAGACAAAATAACTACAGTGTCAGTGTATGCAAATGTTTGATGTTTCTGTGTACAGATTGTGTTCATGCATTTGGCTGTTTGTTTGTGTTTTTAGGCAGTAAATATTGAATACTCCCATCTGATTGAGGAGAAAGACTCTGACATCGCTGACTGTGAGACTCGGATGCATGAGAGAGAGTGTGAGACACAGCAACTGCAAGAAAGTGTATCAAGGTGAGTGTTCAAAAACACAATAAAAGGGTTAATGCAGTACAGATAATGGATCTGCATGTGTAAAAGCCATCTCTAATGGATTTCCAAATGGATCTTCATAAGGATTTCGTAGACCCTGGAAGAGATTCAGTTTTAGTAATCGGTTAGGTTATATTTGTATGCATTATTATGAGCTTCTATTTTCTTTTTCTCTCTCCCTTAGTACCAAAGAGGCTCTTAGTGAGGTACAGAAAGAGAGGGAAGAACTGAAGCAGAAATTGGATCAAGTGTTGACAGAGACTCAGAATCAGCATCTCCGGATGTCTGCTGAGCTGGAGGATCTGGGCCAAACCAGATTAAACCTGGAGGAACGGCTCATCGAACTTATCAGGTCTGTATATAGATCTTGTTTTAAAATGTAAACTTAAAAAAAAAATTCTCTTAATAATGAAGCAAGCCCCTCAATTTCTTTTACTACTTTAGGCTTGCATGTCATCTTGTGCTACTTGAAATAAAAAGCTCTGGTCACGCTTCAGAGGAGAGAAACTAAAAATAGACTAAAAACAATTTCACAGATGAAGCTACTTGTATTCTCAATGAGATGTTAAGAAAAGCTGATAATGGCTGTGTTCAGTGTCTGTATATCAAAATACAAGAAGCACAAATAAAAGCAGGTCAAGGGCCCGTTCTCATCTGCTGGATTGTCTCAGTCTTTGTACATTCCTGCCACACTCACACACAAGCAGATGTTTGTTATTTGCTCTTTTTAAGTGCATGGCTTACTGAGTTCTCATGGTTTGTAAGGTAATTCACTTTAATTCTCAAAACAAAACTAAAATGCGAATGTCTAGAGAGCCAGACAGCTGAGATGAGAACACGACCGAACAAAAATAAAGGTGCTGCTGCAACAAAAGTGTCTGAGATATTCAGGAACTCACATAAGCATTTATTTTTTGATGAAATATGCAGTTCGGTGTGAATAAAATTATTCACATAATCAAACAGCTGCAGATGTTATAAAACTCTATCCTTGACATGAAAAGGAAATGAACCATGAAAGGTGCTTTAAGTCATTGAGGACCCCAAGAGACAAAAGAGAACCTAAGAGATTCTGAGTCTCTGTTTCTCATCTCCTCCTTTCTCTCTGTGTTTCAGGGATAAGGATGCTCTGTGGAAGAAATCGGATGCTCTGGAGTTCGAGCAGAAGCTGAGAGCGGAGGAGCAGTGGTGGCTGGTCGATAAAGAGGCCACACATTGTCTGGGCTGCCAGGGCCAGTTCACATGGTGGCTGCGGCGCCATCACTGCAGGTGGGCAATCTCACGAACACCCACTCTGATCTCAAGTTAGAAGTGAACTGAAATGCAAAAACCTGCAGAAAATAAATGTGTGAATATTAATGTTAAGGAAAGTAGAAGTATTGTATGGAAGCCCGTTTCTGCCACTGAATAAAAAATAAAATAGGTAATTGTAACTTTTTATCTCACAATTCTGACTTTTTTTCTCAGAATTGCGATACAAACTCGCAGTTCTGACTTTTTTTCTCAGAATTGTGAGATATAAACTCGCAATTCTGAGAACATATCAGTCTTTTTCCCCCCTCAAAATTTGACTTTAACTCGCAATTGCGAGTTTATATATCACAATTCTGAAAAAAGAGTCAGAATTGCGAGTTTTTATCTCGCAATTGTGACTTTATATCTCGCAATTCTGACTTTATAACTCGCAATTGTGAGTTTATATCTCACAATTCTGTGGAAAAAAAGTCAGAATTCTTACTTTATATCTTGCAATTCTGACTTTATAACTCGCAATTGCGAGTTAATATCTCACAATTCTGAG
>NW_015624199.1:607044-649748 GCF_001515625.1 Sinocyclocheilus rhinocerous
TATAAAGTCACAATTGCGAGATAAAAACTCGCAATTCTGACTCTTTTTTCAGAATTGTGATATATAAACTCGCAATTGCGAGTTAAAGTCAAATTTTGAGGGGGGAAAAAGACTGATATTTTCTCGCAATTGCGAGTTTATATCTCACAATTCTGTGAAAAAAAGTCAGAATTCTGACTTTATATCTCGCAATTCTGACTTTATTGTGAGTTTATATCACGCAATTCTGAGAAAAAAAAGTCAGAATTCTGATTTTACATCTCGCAATTCTGACTTTATAACTCGCAATTGCGAGTTTATATCTCACAATTCTGTGAAAAAAAGTCAGAATTGTGAGATAAAAAGTCGCAATTACCTTTTTTTTAATTTTTTTTATTCAGTGGCGGAAACAGGCTTCCATAGTATTGTACACATTTTTTGAAGAAAGATTTAGCAATCACACCACGTTAGTTTAGCACACAGTGCTAATATTTTTGTTGTGAAAGTTTTGCTGAAAAAATGGTTATATTTCTTGAAATGAAATTACACTTTATTTGAAAGTGTGTATTGTGAAAAGCATTTATTCAACAAAATATTCATACATTTTTAAGTGAGTTTTGAGTGTCCAAATCCTTTTTGTTGTGTCTGTATGTGCAGGTTTAGCACTGGAGGAATTTAAATTAAATCATTGTCTTTTTCTGGGCAAACATAACACATTTTTGGCTGTTTGCTTTGCTACCTGATCTGCATAATGACTTTAGTCAATCTGGCTGAAACAATGCAGACAAAAATCGCAAATAAACACCATCACTTAGAGCAATTCATTCTTAGTCAATCCTCACCTCAGGTCTTTTAGACACATCCTGAGGTTTTATTGCAATTCTTTGAGTACATTGAAGGAATAGTTCACCCCAGAAATGAAAATTCACCCTCAGGCAGTCCAAGATGTAGATGAGTTTGTTTCTTCATCGGAAGAACAGATTTGGAGAAATGTAGCATTCCATCACTTGCTCACCAATGGATCCTCTGCAGTGAATGGGTGCCGTCAGAATGAGAGTCTATAAACAGTTGATAAAAACATCACAATAATCCACACCACTCCAGTCAATCAACTAACCTCTGGTGAAGTGAAAAGCTGCATGTTTGTAAGAAACAAATACATCATTAAGATGTTTTTTTTAACGTATTAATCCTCTATCATAATATCGCCTTGTCCAGTGAAAAAGTCATCTCGTCTGACTGAATCAGGAGAGAAATGACCAAAACAACAATCCAAAACAGTTCTAAACAAATATGTCAGTGCATTTTGATGTGAAAGGACAACAGGGCATTGGACTTTTTCACTGAAGGAAGCATTATTATCTTTATTATTATGGGCTTTATTTTGTCCAGAAGCGATGGTTCAATGTTAAAACGCTTTAACGATGGATTTGTTTCTTACATACACACATCTTTTCACTTCACAAGACATTAATTGATGGACTCATGTCATGTGGATTACTTGTGAATTATTGTGATGTTTTTATCAGCTGTTTGGACTCTCATTCTGACAGCACCCATTCACTGCAGAGGATCCATTGGTGAGCAAGTGATGCTACATTTCTCCAAATCTTGGCCTGAGGGTACATTTCCAGCAAATTTTCATTTTGGGCAAACTGTTTTCAGTACTTATGGATTAGATTACATTTTTGCATTATGTAAAAATTTAATATAATTCATATTTTAAGACCTGATAAGTAATTTGCCAACAATTTGCTACAGAGCTATTTACACTGAGTCTGAAATTTTCATCAAGCTCAACAAAAAATATTTGGACACCTAAATTGACTTAAAAAAAAGTTCATCATAGTACAATATTTCAGACTTTATATAAAGAATTTTAGTGATGCATTGTTTGGTCTAAAAATATGCTTTTTTGTGCCAAATATGCTGACTTTTGTTATACTGTGTTCTTGGCAGGTTGTGTGGCCGTATCTTCTGTTACAACTGCAGCAATAATTTTGTGATGACAAAAAACTCAAAGAAGGAGCGCTGCTGCCGAGAGTGCTACATGCAGCACAACGCTGTGGTGGAAAGATTCACGAAAGCCGAACTCAACAGCTTGTCAGAGAATCAACCACCGCCTCATGCAAATGCTGCCGGTCTACCACCACCACCCTATATACCCACACCAAGAGTTACAGGTACAGATGCAGCCAAAAACAGACCATAATAATGCTTAAGAGTTGATTGCACATGAATGCCACCTTAAAAGTTGTAATTATGTACATGTTAACTGTGTAGTTTAGTTTGTATGCATTTTGTTTATGAAGAGTAGCCAGAAAACTACTCATTTAGCTGATTCATGAAGACACACTTGTGCAATTAACTTGCATTTCTCATGATGGATAAAACTTAAATTGCACACCAAATGTGCATCATTTACTCTTCATTGTGTTGCATTAGTGCTAAAAAAGCTTTCTGCCTCCTGACAGTGAAAAAAGAGACATTTGAATTGTCCATTTTATTCTTTATTATATCATAGTTTCTGTCTTGCAAGTAGGAACTTCCCAGGAGGTCTTGAATGTAAAATTACTTGAGTAGTTATGCTTTACGTTTTAAATTCAGGAAACTTTTTTCATTTAAGAGCACCTCAAAACTAAACCTCAAAAAAAAAAAATGCTGTCAACGTTGAGTGGGTTTTTCATTCTGAGTGTGTGAATACAGCAGCACATATTGAGAGAACCTTCAAGTGCTTAAATATATTGTTCTGCTTGGCAATGCTAAAAGACCAGAATTTAGCTTTGTCATCGTAATTGACAGGTGCAATGTCACAAATTTGTCTTGACTGTAACAAGCAGTCCTGTCATTGATGTATTGGACAGCAAATATTGCTTGTTAATAAATATATCTGTATGTTTTTCTCAAGGAGTTGTCTGTTGGTTCAAAAAGCCAGATACAATCAAAATTCTGACATTTGACATTTGTACTAAAGAAAGGATAACTTTTCAAATCCTATTGATTTCAAGGTTCGATACCTGACATGCATATAGAAATCAGCCCCAGCAATCTCTAGATATTTTCAAAAATCAATATACAGTCATTGCAGTCTGTGATTGCTCCATCCTGAGATGGAGTAAAGTACCATGTGACAGCGCCATCTATGTATCATCAGTAATTCAAACCTGGATAATGATACTTAAAAACGTCAGTGAATTTAGAGCTTTTAGAGATATTTTCAGATTTCATTTTAATTTTAAAGTTTAAGTATTTTTCTTTTGTGCATTTTCTTATTTTATTAGTTTTTGTTTTTGTAAAGATTTCGATTTAGCTTGAATTTATTTTTATTTCAGTTTTGGTTGTAGTAATTTTAGTACTTCAACTTATTTTATTTCAGTTAGTTAGCAAGGCAGCATTCTTAATTTGACATTTCTCATGGGTCGATGTCATATTGAGGCTGATAACGTCCTGTGTCCTGACTTGCAGTTACAGATCCTGGTGAGAAACCGGATGATGGGGCATTTGACATCATAACAGAGGAGGAAGTGAATGAGACCTATGACAGCGACTCGCGCACCACCACCGGGTCACAGGAGGAAGAAGGAGACGGAAGGCAAACTGGAGAACTGTAAGGATTTAAACACACACACACACACACACACACAAATAATCCCAGACAACACCACCTGTAAATACACTAATGTTCAGAAATTTGGGTTCAGTAAGGTTTTTGTAAGAAATCAATACTTTTATTCAGCAAGGATGCATTAAAAAATTACTTCAAAGACATCTGTAATGTTACAAAAGATTTCTATTTCAAATGCATTCTGTTCTTTTGAACTTTCTATTCATCAAAGAATCCTGAAAAAAGGTGTCACTTAAAAAAAGCAGAACAACTGTTTTCAACATTGATAATAATCAGAAATGTTTCTTGAGCAGCAAATCAGCATATTTGAATGATTTCTGAAGAATCATGTGACACTGAAGACTGGAGTAATGATGCTGAAAATTCTATATAAAAAATGTAAAAATAAAACATTTAAAATTATACTTTTTTTTTTTTTTACTATATTTTTGATCAAACAAATATAACACGTATAAGAGACAGAGAAAAAAATCTTCCAGACACCAAACTTTTAAACAGTAGTGTACCTGGTGAACTGATCTATCTTAAACTTTAAACCTGGTTTTCAGATATGCTTCTGCCATTTGAATTTAGGCGAAAGTAAACAAAAATAAAAGCTCAGTTTTATGGTATATGCTGCTTAAAGGCAGAGTAAGTGATTTTTCAAAAACACTTTAGAAAACTGATTCGGGCCGAATCGCAAAACAAACTTGTTGCCAATCAGCAATAAGGGGCGTGTCTACTCTTGATGTGGAGGAGAGAGCTTTCAGTGCATGGGACGGACATTAGCCGAGCCGAGCGACAGAAAGATAGAGATGGCGGATAAAAAACAAAATAGGAAAACGTCTGCGGGATGATAAGGCAAGAAGTAGGACCCGTGTAAATATCGGATCAGCTTTCCATCGCTGGAGAGAACTCAAGGAGCGGAGGCCTGCGATCGGACGCCGAGGTTGCTTTGTTTCTTCTCAATAGGTGAGTAACACCGTGTCTACAACAGCTAAAGTCTGCCTACACTGGATGCGTTCAAACGACCGTTGAAAACCATTTGAAATGTGTGTCAGCAGGTCATAAATAGAACCCGGCAGCAGTTTTCTGTCGGGGATTTGTTGCGCCGTGCCGCTCGTGTAACATTGGTTTTGCTTTGTTTCACAGAACTAATCGTTGCCTGGGTTGCGTACGTATATGTGGGGCGGAGCTATCAAAATAGGGGCAAGACCCTTTTGGGGTAGGGGCGTGTTTGTTTTGATGATTTCAAATATCAACATTGGCTACCAGAAATCCCTTACTCTGCCTTTAAGGTGTGTAGTTTTTGCAAATAATGATGCTTTTAGACTTATTATTGCAATACGGCTATGTGAAAGGCATCTTTTTATTGCAAGACATTTTCCATTCTTTTAACTTTAAAAGAATCATAAAGGGACTAAATAAGGAACCGCATTTATTAAATGAAATCATATAAAGAATTGTGCACTTCTGTATGAAGTGTGCACAATCTGCACACACAAAAAAGAAAAGACCAGAGACAATGGACGCACTAAAACGTTCCCATGTCCTCACAATCACACTTAGAATGGTCCAATTTGTAGCAGTGTTATCAAGATTCCCCAGGCTGCATCACTAGGCCTCTGTTTAGAAAATTGTGCTGTGATGCTTCCATAAATAAGTGTTACAGACAGACAGGAAGTCCTGCCGGGAGACTGATTGCAGGGGGGATGATGACTGTCAATTTATGCGTTTCATGCCATCTTGCGTGCATTTCCTAACATTTGTCACTCTGAGATGAGCACCTGCCTGGCATATAATTCTACAGCAACCTCAAAAGATCATTTTCCTGTGGGTGAACAAGGTTTCTGTAATTATATGCACTCCCCGGGAAAGGAGAGCGTTTTGATGGAAAGATTTTTATTTCTGTTTTATTTATTTTTTGAGTCATTGTGGTTTTTTAGTATTTTTCTTTTATTGTTTGCATCAAACACATCATAATATGTGCGTGTTAATTACCAATTTTTTGCCTCTGTGCCTTTAAGAGTTCGATGCATACACCATTTTTGCGTTTGAAATCAAAAATGGTTCTTGCTTGCAGATTTGCTGTTGGGCCCAATTGAGATTTTGGCTGCTTCATCCTTCAATAAGAGGCTCTCTGCAAAGCTGCTTTACATTGTGACACAAACTGATAAGTTCACACTGAAATGAGCAGGAGTTCCAGAAACACCACACACACTACTGTTAAAAAGTTTAGGGTCATTAAGATTTTTTCAATTTTTTTAATGAAAGTAATTTTATTCAGCAAGGATGGATTTTATTGATCAAAAGTGACAGTGAAGACATTTATAATGTTACTAAAAATGTCTATTTCAAATAAATGCTGTTCTTTTGAACCTTCTATTCATCAAAAAATGCTGAAAAAAAATGTATGACTGTTTTCACAAAAATGTTCAGCAGTACAACAGCTGAAAATTCAGCTTTTCATCACAGGAATAAATTAGATTTTAAAATATATTCAAATAGAAATTTTAATATTATTACACAATTACTGTTTTTACTGTATTTTTGATTAAATAAATGCAGCCTTGGTGAGCATAAGAGACTTTCAGAAATCTTACCGACCCCAAATTTTTGAATTTGGGAATTAATGCGTTCAATTTCAAATGTATTCTTCTGTATTAATTAAAATAATACAGCTGCACAAATTCAGAAGGACTAATTTTTGCAGCTTAGTTTTTGTATTGGGACGTTTTGAGGTCTGAAAGATACAGAATGTTTTCATAGTTCAGTGAACTGTTCTTTAAAAAAAAAAGTGAAATTTTTACATTTTGCATTTTTAATTTGTCTTTTTAGACAGTTTAGACATAAGGGCAGATTTTTCTTTATGACTTTGTCCATCAAGCAAACACATAGCAACCCGTTAACAAGCGTTCAAACCCCTTTTCATAGCAATGTCATAGCAACATCCAGGCAACCATTCCAAACATTCTAGCTTCAAAAAATGTTCCATCTATTTATGGTAGGTTGTGATTATTGTCTTTTACAGTACCATATCGAGTGACGTGACCCCTGATGAACAAGAAGAGATGGTCCCTACTATACAGGATACAGAAATCACCCTCCTCAAGTCAGGAGAACTCACGTTAGTATATGCCTATAAAACACACACACACACACAGACACAATCATCCGGCTACACAATTATTATTTCTGTTGATTGGGTGCATGTCTTTCTGTAGTGCCTCTGTGCCTCTGGATATAGATGAGATTCTTCATTTCGGTGATGGTTCCCGTGAACTGTTTGTCAAGTCCAGTTGCTATAGTGCCATTCCCATCACTGTGGGCGACCGAGGGCCCATCATCAGCTGGGTTTTCTCTTCCGAACCCAAGAGCATCTCCTTCACTGTGGTGTACAGAGAGACACTTGACACACCTGTTGAGCAGGCCAAGGTAACAAACACACACATACATGGCCTTCAACACCTGTTTGGTATGCAAAGGTTGCCACGGACCACTCATTCGCACATGCACATGCACGAGTTGACCATCACTAAAGTTGCTCACTGTAAAATAATGGCCTTGTTATAGTGTGATGCTCAGTAGATAGTTTTTTAAAAACTGCAATGCATTTCTGCAGAGTCTCATATAATTTGGTAATAGGTATCTCTTTGTGTCTTAAAAACTGATTTCTCAGAGCTCAGATCACAACTCTAAATATTGCCCCACTTTTAGTGTTGGGGAGTAATAAATAAATTAGAAGAAATATTCTAATGTTATAATTGTCATTATTTACCTTGACTTCCTTCTGTGAGAAAGGACATTTTAATTATATGGAGAATATCTGAAGAAGTTTTTTCCATACAATGGAATGGAAAATGAGGCTTTTAAGCTTCAAAAAGGAAGCAAAGTGACCTAAAACCTTTTGCATTGTCTTGTTTATATCGAAATAATATTTAGTCAAATACCATTGTTTCCTGCTAATTTGTAAAATAATTTATTGAAAATTCTGGGTTATTATTTTTTTATTATTTTAGTTAAATTTAGTGCTATTTTATGTGTGCACTTTAGATGCTTTCATTCTAATTAAGATCTCATTTTTTTATGTAAGTTAAATACTAATAAATATTACATTATAAAATCTGCCAGAGCAAAACTGCCTGACTAAGTAGCTCTAATGTAGTTTGTGTTTGGTAACTTGTAGTCAGTGTTGTTTTAATATTTTTTATATGCGGTTTAGTATTTATTAATATTTTAAATGAGCTTTTATTTGTATATTTTCAGTTTGCACTAAAATCTTAGTTTGAGTTTTGGTAATTTTATGTTCTTTTGTCATTTATATTAGTTTTTGTTTATTAATTTAATTGTTTTTATGTTTATATTTCAGTTTTAATATTTCAACTTATTTTTTAAAATTTTTTTAATTTTGGCATTTCAACTTATTTATTTTTAAATGGAAGATTTTGAAGTTTTCATCAAATACTTATATTACTTTATTTAAGCTTTATCCCAATTTGGTAAGTTTGACCCAGCATTGACCGCTTTGTTATTTACAGTAAATTAGACTTTGTATGATAACTGTATGTTGAATAATAATCAGTTAGGATAATGCAAACTGCTGCATGTCTTCATAAACATCACAGACGTTGCCTCAGCTTGCATTGTTAGGTCCCCTCTGTGTGGCAGTGTCTCAAATGCATCCTTCTTTTCATCTTCTGGGAGCTGTTCTCACTCCTTAAAATGATAACCATAAAGCAGCCCTTTTACCTCTTAGAGTGCTAAATCTATTTTATGTCCCTGTGGTTCAGGTTCTGATTCCTCTCACACGCTGTAACTCGCATAAAGAGACCATACAGGGCCAACTGAAAGTCCGCAATCCTGGAGTCTATACACTCGTCTTTGATAACTCATTTTCCAGGTACAGTAACACACAGCTGACATTTATACACTCCGGAGAACCTTTCAGAGCTTTTGTGCTTCACAGAAAATATCTACCCTTTTGACTGATAGCATTTTGCTGATATTTACTATAGTGTCAAATGATGCAGACTTGTCGTGCAGTGCATTTTACAGGCTTTCTGTGGGTCTTAAAAGTATTCATTCACCCATCCACAAATTAAGGCCTTAAAAAGGCAGAAAGTCTTAAACTCATGGCACTATATTGCATGCACTTTGTGACAAGCTCAGTAAATAAAGATGACACAGTTGAGAGAAATATACAAATTGCATTCAGTACTGAGAAATATAAAACTTGATTTTAAAATATTTTACAGTATCATAGCATATGAGTTCTTTATGCATACCATTATCTTAGCAACATCAAACTATTGGAAACAATATCAGCGCTATTAGCTGCTTATGCACTAAAATTAGAATTACTTTTTAAGATATCAGTACACTGAAAAAAAGATTGGTATAGAAGCAATATTCACTCAATTCTGCTAACAATTACAAAGAAACGGCAAGTAACACACTGAACACAATATTGTAAAGTAGAAAAACTGAAATAGTATTTTCTTTTCAAACATACTGCAGTAATCTTTGTTTTATTTACACCTTTAAAAAAATATATATATTTTACAGTGTAGTTATTAATTGGAAAGATGGAATGAAACAATCTCTGTTTCTCCTGTGTTTTCTTTTCTACAGATTTCTCTCCAAGAAGGTCAACTACCACCTGACCATCGAGAAGCCCATCATCTATGATGGAAGCGACTTCCCTTAAATGTGGCTTTGTGGTGTGTGTGAACTTTGTTTTATTTTTATCCTTATTCATCTCAGACCTGTTCCTGTGTGTCAAGGGTTTCTGCTTAAGAGTTTTATGGGTTAGAATAGTATTAGTTATGTTTTATCGCTGATAGCATTCAGGTTATTCACTGTGACCTGCGTTATGAAGCAGTTTCTACAGCATTATGTACTTGCTTTTGACACTTTTTTTTTTGTGGTTTCAGTATTTTAAAATGATTTTACAAACACTACAGATGAATTCAAAGCATCAGTGATACAGGACAATTGATGCTCACACAGGTAAATATGCAAAGAATATGAGGCAATCACAATTTAAGCCTTAAAAAATAGTTTTAAAAATGTGCTGAATATGTACTCATCCTCAGGCCATCCAATATGTAGATGAGTTTGTTTCTTCCTCAGAACATATTTCGAAAAATGTTGCATTGCATCACTTGCTCAACAATAGATCCTCTGTAGTGAATGGGTGCCGTCAGAATGAGAGTCAAAACAGCTGATAAAAACATCACAATAATCCACAAGCAATCCACACCACTCCAGTCCATCAGTTAATGTCTTGTGAAGTGAAAAGCTGCGTGTTTGTAAGAAACAAATCATCAAGACATTCACTGCAGAGGATGTATTGGTGAGCAAGTGATGTAATGCTACATTTCTCCAAATCTGTTCTGATGAAGAAACAAACTCATCTACATCTTGGATGACCTGAGGGCAAGTAGATTTTAAGCAAGTTTTTGAGTGATTTATTCTTTTAAAAATGGCAATTCAGAGAAGTCATTTTAATTTCTAGCTGCATATGACAGAAAATACAATTTAAGACATTTTTTTTCTGCAAACAAGACTTGGAGATATCCACAAATGGCTGCAGTTTGCAAAGATATCACACTACACTTCCACTACAGTTATCCAACACGATAGTATGTGCTCTGAGTTTACCAAGTACACAGGAAAAAAAACTTTTTTCCCCTTGTTAACTGTATTTTGGCATATTTTTTTAAAGAAATGCTGCATTAGGTCTTTTTATAGGAACATGAGGAGAATTTCATACAAGTTCAAACTTGATGATTCACAAAAGCAATAAGCTGCGTTTACAACACTCTCCTGTGTTTTTTTTTAACTCAAAGCGGAACGCTAAGATGTTGTGTCATGACAGAGTCCTGTAAAAGTATAGCAGTTTTATTGTCTTTTTGTAGTCCCCACCAACTAGGTCAAATTGTCACTGGTAAGACAGCAAAATTGATCTCACTATTCTTGTGTCATCTAAAGCATTATATATTCACAATATGTACAGGTAAATATGGCACTTTTTATTTAATCCACTCCATGCACTATTTTGTATACAATATATTGAATTAAATGGCATATACTGTGTAGTCATTTAGCACCTGCACAGAGTCTATTTTTGCTAAATATAAGGCTCAGTTTTTTGATCGTATAAAATTGGTTTACTGATGCTCAGATACGTAGTATTTTTTGACATGTTCAATTTGAATGCCTCCTTTCTGTATATGCATCACTGAATCTTCATCCTGGTAGATCGCCAAACATTAGTAATATGAACACTAAGGCTGTTAAATGTGCATTTAATGAACTGTCTTGTTTTTGTTGTTTATTTTTAACAACTTTGAAAAGCAAATATGCAAGACACGTTTATTCAGGTGTAAGTTTCACATATAAATTTCCAGGTGACAAAGCTGAACTAGACAGCTGCTCTTTAGAAGATCTGTTTATATATTTATATTGTATCTCAAGCTCCTTTTTGAACTATGTGCAATTTTAAATATTTTCCTAATAGGACTTGCTGTTTTACAGGAGTTTTCAAATGGTATTTTAAATAAATTGATGCATTTTAAATACCTTTTAGAAGGGGTTGTTCAGGAAATTGTGAATATTTCATGAATGTAACTGAATTCGATGATATTTGTGAATCTATGCAATCACAGCGCAATGTTTACAAATCGCAGAACCCTTTAAATGTAATAAAGTTGAATCAGTTCAACATTAAGTGCAACTGCTTCGCTTGTTCATAAGCATACTCTTGTCTGTATACTTGCACATGATGATAAACAGGCTTTTTACATTTTTCTGAATAGGCCTAATTGAGTCTGTACTGGAAACAGTATGTGGTGTGTTGCTCACTAGATCATTATAGACCTTCTGCTGGTAACTTGGTGGTTTGCGTGACATTGTTGGTCATGTGATGTCAACATGAGGGCGCGACCTTCTCCATGTAGAATCAAACTGCGTTTTCAGGGAGTGTGAAATTCATTGAAGTTTTCATTTCAAGTAAGTGTACATCATTTAATATTAAAAAATGCTATTAATTGTGCAAAAAAATTTTTTTTGCAAGAATACGGAGTACACAATTTAAGTGTATTTAAAAAGTACATTTACATTTTAAAAAATGATGGAAGCCAGTTTCAGCTATAGGGAATAAAAAAATTAAAAAGGTAGTTGCGACTTTTTATCTCACAGTTCAGACTTTTACTCGCAATTCTGAGTTCTTACTAATTGTAAGATATAAAGTCGCAATTCTGAGAAGTCAGAATTGTGAAATATAGTCGCAATTAACTATATATTTATTCCATGTGGAAAAAAGTAACAATTTACTCAGAATTAAGAGTGTTTATCTCCCAATTCTATGTTTGTGAGCACTGGTGGTGGATGAGGAGATACCCCCTGACAATGTAAAGCGCTTTGAGTGCCTAGAAAAGCGCTATATAAATGTAATGAATTATTATTATTATTATTATGTTTGTATCTTGCACACTCAAGAAAAAGGTTTTATATACTGTAGAACCTTTTTTTAAGGGTTCAATCAAAACCCTTCTTTGTAGCCAGGAAAAAAAGATCTATATAGAACCCTTTAGGGGTTCCCATCATGGGATCATTTTATGGATTTAATTTTTGTTTTATTTTAATTAAATTTTAAGACTTAAGCTGCTCATATACTTTATCACTAGCAATTTATCATTTTGCAACAGTGCAACAGTTACAGGAATGAACACAAATCCATGTTTATTTATTCACACTTTTATTTAATAATTTTTTTTCCTCTTAAATTGACAAAATAGCACACTCGGGACTGGACAACACGGTAAACCACCTTTCTTCACTGCTAGTACACGTACTTATTTCTATACCTGATAGTTTTGTTGCTATAAATTAATGTATTTAGGTTGATTCAGTGATACTAAGTTTTTTAGACTTCAGTGAAACCAGTTCATTTGGATGTTGCCATTTTTTCAGTGTACAGGATCATGTGGCAATTATTTTAAAACTTAAACTTAAAAAAGTGCAGACATACACATATTTATTTTCTTCAGAATGAAAGGTGTGTCAGTAAAATTGAACAAATATAATACAACAAACAAATATAATGTAGTTTTGTGCCAAAAAGGGTTCTTTCTGCTTATATAGAACCTTTTTGTCATCAAGGGTTCTTTGGAGTTGAGTAAAGAACCCTAGGGTTCTATATAGAACCCCAATGAACCTTTTTTTCTAGAGTGCAGTTCTGAAAATTTTCCACAGAATTCTGAGTTTACATCTCAAAGTTGCGAGATAAAAAGTAGCTTCCATAAAAATAAATACTGTAGTACGCCTAAATATGAAATGATCTGCACATGAACTTTCAATTGAGTCTACACATTAATCAATTTTAACCCAAAGCTTTACAGTTTTAGAACAAATAGTGTTTGAGGAATATCAATGCAGCAACTAAAAACAGGTTCTTGTCTGGTTTGAGGAAAATAAACCGAGCTGTAAAAAGTGCAATGCGCTGCCTGCAGCAGAGATGCAGTGGTTTTGAAGACAGTACTATGAATGATGTGCGCTCTCTCCTCTCTCTCTCCTCTGATTGGCCAGATTCAGTCTATAAAGCGTTTGATCCAACTACAGCTGTCAGCGCGCGCTGTGGACACGGCTGGAGACATGCGCTCGTGTCGCGGGATCCTGTGGTTGACATCTCTTACAACTGTGAGTATGCACAACCTCGTTTATTTATTCACCACTGAAAATAATAGCGTGCTCTTTTTGCAGTGCACATTTTGTGTAAGAAGCATCTTTATAACTACAGACTTTTGATCGGTTTTTGTGGTCTGGCAAGCTAATTAAATTATTCCACGCGCTTAGAATGAAGACTGAGCGTTGTGTTCCGTGTCTCTTGTATTATTTTAACTTTGTATTGTTTTACTAAACATTATTTTGGCTCCGTGAGAATATGATCATAATCAATGTGCATTTAACCAATTATTGCATGGAATATATATCCCGCGTGCATGTTTGCTCACCCGTTGATGCGCTGCTTTAATAAAGGTGGAGTAGGCGATTTTCTTCCCCCACACCTGTTTATCACTAGACTCTGTAACTAGCGAGAGAGAGAGAGTGGCCCGCGCTGTTTGAGCCAATTAGAATACATGGACAATCAAAAGGCTCTTTGCCTGTCAATCATTTTACATGTAGAGTTTTCTGTCAGCAGGTTGTCAATAATATCCTTGGAGGGCGGGGTTTTCAGCGGACTTTCTTAATAATAATTAATTATTGTGTGAATTAACGGGATCTCTGCAATGAAGCTCATTTGGTAAATTGGTGTCCCGTTATTACTGTACATAATGCATATCATACTTTCTACTGCTTACTATTTATTGTAGGCGAAACAGTGTGCAACGAAAATCATTTCCAGTACATAAATATTTATATAATGCACATTTTGGGTAACAGTAGCTGGGATTGCAGGCATAAAAAAAATAGCGGTCTAACATTGTCAATGTCAATGACCAATCAAATCAAAGAAGGCGGGGCTTAACTGTTTATAAAAACTGAACATATTTCAGCACAATGCTTCATTTCTAATGGTAAAAGAGTGCGAGGTAAACTAAAATCAATTTGATTACATTACCAAATAAAATCTTATGCTTGCTTTTCTACTGCGCACGTTCAAGAAGAGAAGGTAGGCTACTACATTTGAGTTTGAATTTACTTCGTGACCATTAAAAGGGTCATGAACTGAGAAATCAAAATGCCCTTAAACTTTTTTCATATAAGAGGTCATTGTACTATAAAAACATCCTGCAAGTTTCCGAACTCAAAACTTTCTTGTTAGTCTAAAAACAGCTTATATTGAAGCCAGTCTGCCAAAACGACAGGTTGTGGAATGTGCCACTTTATGACATAATAGTGTGGCTAAACACCAAGCTGTGGACAAACACAGTCTTTGCATCGCCTTCTTTCTGATCCCAACATTAAGAAAGAGTGGATGAACTTTATTTTTAATGAAGTTCCAGATCGCGTCAGTCAGAACTTGGTCGTTTGTTCACTTCATTTTACCATGGATTCGTTTACAAACAAGGCGCAATTCGACACAGGATTTTCAGAAAGATTGAAACTAAAAGACGATGCTGTGCGACTATATTAGATCCGACGCACCACACAAGTGTGAGTAACTGTTTGTATTACGTGCTCACCATTGCTTTGTCTGTTATTACAGATCATTTTATATGTACTGAGTATTTTTGCGTTTTTAAACTAAATCACAGCAGCATCCATCTATGAAGGATGTAGGCTGTCAAACATACAAACCTGTTAGTCAATCATAGCAGTGGGTGTTTACTTCCGAGTCTACAATCCGCCACACCTATTCAAATAGAGCGTTCCGATGAGGGGGTCAAAACAGGACAGAAAATAGCATATTACTTCTAAATGATAATGTTTTTTATGTAAAAATCTTGATAACATTATAAGTGGACCTCAGAGAACAGTACAAAGTAATTTTAAAAAAGGCAGTTCATGACCCCTTTTAAAAAAGTACATTCTAGACTTATATTATGAATAGAGGTATTTATATGAAATTCGGACATACTTCATAAGCCATGTTGTTACTGTCACATGACCTACCTGCGTCAGTTGTGTCGCTTCACTGACATTCATAAATCCTCTCCGGTGGCCTCATGGGATAGTAAAGTGTCCATCGAATGCACACTTCAGAACCCGAGTGTAAGAATAGGTCGTCTGGGTACTTTCGCCTACTGTTTTTCGAATACTATGAATTCAGACATACTGCTCAACTCACAAACTGTTTTTCGCATACAGTATAGTAGGGAAGTATGCGATTTCAGATGCGATGGTTACCGAGTGTTCCAGGACTAAAAATGCCATTCATTTTCACTATAGGGAAATTGATTTTTAGTGATAACATGTAAACCTTTAAAGACGACCTGTGAGCTCTGAGGTAGTTAATCGCTGCTATATGCTTTTGTTGAAGGCATCACTTTGCATTTTTCAACTTGTTTTAAATAATTATGTTTAACAGTGGAATCCCCCGTGAAAAATCACTTTACCCCTGATGCTGTAAAGAAAATTCCACCAATCAGAGAATTGCAGTGAGGAAATCGTGCCAAACGAGCGCTGAGCTCCGCCCACTCCCATTAAGTACCACATATGACATTATATTGTTATATATTTCTACATTGTTTTTCATTTGATTATGTCATTTGCAATGGTCCATGGGATTAGTTCTTTCCCTCATTAAAGCCATTAAGTGCACAGTTTTGTCTTTTTGTCCGATTTACACATCACTCTTTAAATAAAAGTTTGAAACATTGTGATCCACCTTATAGCTGGCTGGTTTGGTTCATAGATTACAGTGCCTTAATGAAGACTTTTTAAAATACCTATTGGGAAAATGAATGGAAAAAATACTTTCTGGAATCAGCACCGCTGAGAAAGCAGGCAGGCACTGTTACATTCCATACGAACTGTTTGTAAAGTTTCATTGTTAAGTGTGTTTTGGAGGTATTTGTAATAGCCAGAGCATGTATCCTTGTTTTCCCACCTGTGGCAGCTTATGATCTTCCTCTATCACCCGCATCTCTGTGTTTTAGCCACTCTAAACCTCAGCATTGATGGAAAACAGAAACTGCAACACTTCTGAGGTCAAGGTTAGAGTATGCCGTTTGCAGTTTCTAAGAAAAGAGAAAACGCTCTTTTGTGGAGTGTTGAATTCTCCTTTGTCATTGTGGATTGGAGAGCGAGTCAGATACAGTTATTTTTGGACACATGTCTAATTTAACCTTCTTGCAATAAAGGTTGTCATCTCATCTGTGTTTCACGATGACTTTTCGTTTTGAATTATCCATTACGTCTCCTGTAGGAGCTGGGAAATACAGGTGTATGTGAATGCCGTCACCAGGAGAAGGCTTTGAAATGATCTCAGGCTTTCTGGCTGTCAAAAATAAGAGAGCTCTCAACTTTCCTCTGGTGCATTTGGTTGTGCACTTGTGTGCCCATTTCCTTGGCAAATGCACTGCAAAACCTCAATATGAAGTAAATGTGGAGGCACAAGCGCCATCTGCGAACTGAACTGGGGGACCCTTCTTGGAAACGGGGCAGTTAATGGATCTGTGCGCTGTCCTGTAGAATGGAGATTAATGTTCTCCAGGGAGGATGCACAGTATAATAGAGCTCTCTGTAAGCGAGACAGGTGATTTGATATGGGGCAGGTGTTTTTTACTAAGTGCCTGTACAAATAAGCATTTTCTTTTTTATTTTCTTCGCTGAAGTACATTAACATTTCAGGCCTTTGGAATTCATCAGTGGAGTCAGTGGTTCCGTCTGTGTGACATTTTCAGATTAATTGTTGCATTCATAATTTAAAGATTCAAGATATATTTCTAAATATATCCAGGTCATTTCTAGCCTTTCATCAGTACTGGGGCACAAAAAAGTGTGCCCATATTTTGATACAAATGGATATAATTCATTCACAAGCTGCACGTGCAATAAAGAGCTGCTTCATTATTGACAAATGATAGAAGACATTTACAAGTTTTGTTTTCTACAATGAATTGTAGGTGAATATCCTCGCTCTTTTTGATCCAGTGCATGAGGGATCTGTCCAAATGAATCAAACTGAACAATTTCAGACCTTTTCGCAAATCTGTTTCAATCCGATCGCAAGAGTGCTTCATTTGTGAATTGTGAATCGCTAGTTTTTTTTATTATAAACAGCTGATCGAAGAAACACATGACTTGATTGCAGAAATATTATCAAGAAAAATTATTTTCAGATCAGAATGTGCTAAACCTCCGTGACATCAAAGGATGTTTTTTTATATATAAATAAATTAATACTTTTATTCTGCAGGCTTATTATAGTTAACAAAAAAAAAAATGTTAATAAAAATCGTTTCTTGAAATAAAAGAAACTTAAATAAAATATTATATGAATAAAACATTGCCCATTTTAATTTGGTTTAACTTGATTTGCTAAAATAACTAAAATAAAAACTGAAAAAAAGAAAAGAATAAAAATGGACAAACTATAATAGTATATATAAACTACTAAAAATGCCAAAAACACAACAAAATTACTAAAACTTTAATTACATTAAATTGAGAATATTAAAATAAAACATTCAAAAATAATAATAAAAGCTATAATTGTATCTCAATGATACATTAATAATAAGAAATGTTTCTTGAGCAGCAAATCAGTGCATGTGATGCTGAAAATTCAACTTTACATCACAGAAAAAAAAAAAAATTCCAATAGAAATAGAAATATTTTTAATTGTAATATTTCACAATATTACTGTTTTTACTGTATTTTTGATTAAAAATAAGTGTTTAATTAGGTGAAAACATTGTGGTATTATGGCTGAATACTATGAAGTGCTGTTGTTAGGCAGCTCAGGATCAAAACCATAAAGTAAAAGCCCATAATTGTATTTAATTGTTTTGCTGAATTGCATTCTTTAATAGCAGAAAGAGAGAAATAAAACCACAGACAGAAGAGCATGTGGGGTAAAATATCCACAGCGTGCAGCTCTGAAATCCACGGAATTCAATTGTGAGTGATGTCATAGTAACAGCATGAATGCATTAATGCACTCTCTTTTTATTTCATGTCCAGAGAATCAAAAGCATTAGTGACAAAACACCCGCTCTCTTCTATCCTTTTTACACTAATCAAACCGATTGCAACTCTGAACACAGCGGAGCATACGGGTCAATTTTAGCAACTGCCAGTAATAGATGTAAATGATCGTGGAGCATGGAGGTAGGCGTAAATATTTATTTTGTGTAATGAAGTGGGTGTGAGACTTTATGAATGGAGAGAGACCTTAAATAATGCTGCTTGTTTACAAATCAACTCTGACTAATGTATTAGAAATAGTTTACAGACCCAGAGTCAGTAGTGATTAAATTAGGCGGAAGATCTCAGAGGTTTGATTGATTTCATGCTCATGCTTATATCCGGTCAATAGATTACATTTACATTTACATTTAGTCATTTAGCAGACGCTTTTATCCAAAGCGACTTACAAATGAGGAAAATAAAAGCAGTCAAAACTAACAAAAGAGCAACAATATCACACACACACATATACATATACACACACACACACATATATATACACACATATATACACACACATATACACACACACATACTGTATACACACACACACACACACACAAAGAAAAACAAGTAGATGGAAGACACCTCACCTCTCCAAGATACTGATTCCATCAGTTTAAACAGCATGATACTACATGAATGACTTACAAACAAATGTCACAGTCATATTTCACTTAAATAATAAGAACACCTATTCTGCATACAGATTAAGAAGCCTAGTTTAAGGAATATTTTGCATTGTTAGTCATGACATTATTTACATGACAAGTAAGCACATTTTCCTTCCAAATTTTCTTAACATTACTTAAATTAAAAATTTAACACACACACACACATATATATATATACAGGTGCATCTCAATAAATTAGAATGTCGTGGAAAAGATCATTTATTTCTTTTATTTGAAATAAATTAACAGTGTCACAATGCTCAAAATCTAAGTGCTGAAAAAAAAAGGCTTCATGTTCTTAGTGTAAAATGTAATTTATTGTATTTCTTTTGATTTTGGGTTGAAATATGACCCAGGCAGCGTTCATGAGCTTCACCCAAATAGTAACCTAATTCTTCTTTTTTCCCCAGGGATAAAGTAACCCTGAAGCAACAACTTGAAGTAACACCTATACAAAAAGCACCCAGGGGATTCCTGTCTCACAAACTCAATTCAAGTCCAGTGCGTTTTGAGATGTTTCTAGTCTTGCTTTCTAAAAATAGAATAAATCGTATAATGGTTCCAGAGCTCTGTCTGGATTATCAGAGCAGAGTTTGGGCAGCTTAGTGAAACTACAGAGGTGATGGTGCAAATGCAATAATAAAAATAAATGAAACCAAACATTAATTTTTTCATTTTTTTTTCAGTTGCTTCTTAAATGAATTATTGCCATTTCTTTGGGGTTTTTTCTTTCAATTTTACTTTTGCTAAATAATAAATGAATCAATGAAATCTAAACTATTTTAAATTTTTCCATTTTTTTCTTGCAATTTGCGCTGTGGGCTGTACCATTAGTGCGGGGGTGTGGCCGTGGAACGTGAAAAACGCTTAATGTAATGTAGCCTACTAAAACAGTAACACTGAAGGTCCAAATTCAGTACACACCTTATTAATAAAGCATATTTACAGACAAGCAGAATAGCCCAGAATATGGAAGCAATACATTACATGCGCATTAAAGGGATAATTCACCCAAAAATGAAAATTACTCCATGATTTACTCACCCTCAAGGCATCCTAGATGTATATATAACTTTCTTCCTTCAGATGAATCCAATCGGATTACAAAAACACATCGATTCGCTTCAGGATGCCTTTATTTACCCCTCGGAGACGTGTGGGTAGGTATATGCCGGTATCAAATTTTCATGTTGCGATTAATTGCTAATGCTTTTATCACGGTATGCAGTATTATCACGATATTGAAATTTAGTTTAAAAAAGTGCTGTCATAATACAGTATAACAGGTTTAATAACAAGATTCGTCTGAAAGAAAAAAAGTCATATACACCTAGGATGCCTTGAGTGTGATTAAATCATGGGGTAATTTTCATGTTTGGGTGAACTATCCCTTTAACGCTTGCCGCTTTACGTGTAATGTATTGCTTTTCAAATAATGGTTTTCTATGGGAGGAAAACTCTTAACATGAGATTTTGCATGTTGCGTTCATATTCCGGTCACATCTGCTTCCCATACGCTGCCAGTTCAGAAATGAGGCCTATTGTGATGACAGTAATGATATGGATGTGTTGCATATTTTCATTTGGATTTTGGATAATGGATGCCAGGAGAAGGCGACAGCAATGTTCTTCAGAAATCCTGACAAGTGTAAACTGACCAAACGAAGGCTGATTTTTTAAAAAGCTTTTGCTTGTCTTGAGAAAGGCAGTTGTAAACAAGTGGCTATATGGGACTATACAGAGGTTGTCAGGGATAAACTCATTTGCTTTTACATTTAGCATTACAAATGTATTTAGCAGACTAATATTTATATTTTAATTTATTTCAGCTTTATGTCAGATCAAAATGTTTTAGTTATCTAAAAACCCTGGTTGTAATGTGCAGGAGCCGAATTTTTCTAAAAACACACCACTTTCTCATTATTTAATATTGTTTGATTGAATAGTTTTTCTAGTTTTCCCTCCACTTCTGTTTTCCAAATGTGCTTTTATTTTTTTCCTGAAGAGACTGAAAATGGCAAGTGATAATATCAGTCTTACTGCGTCTCTAAGGCTTGAGGATTAAAAAGAAGCAGATGAAGAGATAAACGTAGAGAAAAACCAGTGCATATGAGATGATTAGAATGAGATAGAGCTGCTGTGTGAGAGTACAGAACCTCACGCAGAGTGAACACACACACAACTGCCTTCTCTGTAGACTTGTTTATGGTGTTGAACGGCTCAGTGTTTTTGAAGAAATCTTTTAATGAACAATACACTGCCACTGACCTGTATTTTTCATTCAATGAAAACTCCCCCTATTGCAGAGAGACGTGACCGCTTTGGAGATGATTTACCTCTAAAGACAGACTGTAGCACCTACAACCAACCTTATCGAGCAGCCTGTGAAGAGCATAGTGTTGAACTTTTACCTTCTCTTGTGTAAAATAATATTGTTTGAACTTTTCAGAGTGTTATTGGCAAAAACTTGTATCAAAGTGAATGTTATATGGGAGTAATTCTCGGGAAATGGTGCCATTTTCGTGCTGTGTGTGTCATTGGCTTACTATTGATGTGAATACACTGCTGTTCAAGTTTGGGGTCGGTTTTTGAAAGATTTAATAAAGAATTTTTAAAGAATTTATACTTTTATTCAACAAAATGTATTAAATTGATCAAAAGTGACAGCAAAGACATTTATAATGTTACAAAAGAGTTTTGTTTCAAATAAATGCTGTTCTTTTGATCTTTCTATTCATCATAGTATCCTAAAAAAAAATATATATATAATATATATCATGGTTTTCACAAAAATATGAAACAGCACAACTGTTCTCAACATTGATAATAATATAATATTTTAAAAATTCAGCTTTACATCACAGATATAAATTACATTTTAAAATACTTTCAAATAGAAAACACTTATTTTAAATTGTATTAATATTTCACAATATTACGTTTTTTAAATCCAATAAATGTAGCATTGGTGAGCATCAGACTTATTTAAAAAAATCACTAATAGTAGTCTATGTATATATATATATATATATATATATATATGCAGTGGGTACGGAAAGTATTCAGACCCCCTTAAATTTTTCACTCTTTGTTATATTGCAGCCATTTGCTAAAATCATTTAAGTTAATTTTTTTTCCTCATTAATGTACACACAGCACCCCATATATATCTGCAAAAATGTCAACAATTCTGTGTTTTTCTGTCAATATGGGGTGCTGTGTGTACATTAATGAGGAAAAAAAATTAACTTAAATGATTTTAGCAAATGGCTGCAATATAACAAAGAGTGAAAAATTTAAAGGGGTCTGAATACTTTCCGTACCCACTGAATATATATTAAACTTCTCAAACCCCCCGTAATTCGCACCCTGTTTACAAGCACATCATAGTCCACACAGGGACAAATGACTTACGAGCAATGAAGGGCAACGTGGCTCCTCAGAGATGTGACCATCAGAGCCTTAGAACGCTTCCCAGAAGCTAAAATAACAGTCCACATTACTGCCAAGGAATGATGTGCCTTTTCATGTGATCCATGCAAACAATGTAGAACTTTCTAGACCCTGTGCACTTATTCCAAATGTTCACCTTGCTTACCATAAAGACATATGGTCCAACAGCCACAAAACCCTGTGAGCTAAATGCAAGGACTGGGAGAGAAACCTCGCATTGAGATCTCAGCATCAGGGGGCTTCATTCTAGCTGTAAAGGAAAGCCTTTATTACTTTGGTGGTGTAATTATATTCTGTATTTTATATGTACTTAAAATGTTTTGGCAATACTATAATACAAATGTCATGCCAATAAGACAACTTGAACTTGAGAGAGAGGTTGCAGATCGCAGATCACGCTGCGCACACACAGAAACATTCAGGAGCACAGAGACTTGTTGACAACGCTGCCCTGTGACTTTTATTAATAAAATAGCCTAGATATTGGATAGCTACATTATATTCCTCAGTAACAAGGGGGTAAAATCACTGGTTTTGAAGTTACTAACATTGTTCAAACATTGGTTCATTGTTTGTAGCGAGAGAAACTGTCATCTCTCTCTCTCATGATCGATAATTAATTCAAATAATGCCGAGTTCACACTGCACGATTTTCAAAGACGTCGCATCACTGTTGGTTTCACACTGAACGACTATCTGGGCCCGCCCAATTAGTACTCAAAACTAGCCTGAAAATAGCCCAATTGCTTTCGAGGGGTCCCCCAGTAAAAATCGCGTTCGGGGGGTAAAATACACATTTTTTTTGCCGGGTTCTCCTGGAACAATTCACATTTCAGGGCCTAAATATCACCTTATTGGGGTCGCTTCAACCTGCTGACATAAAAAACAACCGGGGGCTAAAATCGTGCAGTGTGAACTCGGCATAAATGCTAGAATTCACTAAAATAAATGTGGTCTTACCGCACTACTTCATCTCTCTGTCTGATTTGAAGCGGACAGAATGCTAGAGCTAATGAGCCGTAACTGACGAAAATATTTTTACCCTTCCGGTCAAATATTGCGCTTCAAGCATCATTAACAGCTTTAACTTGTCACTGCTGGCAAATGACCATGGTATAAGCGGGATAATGCACGGCTAGCTGTGCATTAAATGATTTTAATGCACTCTGCAGAGGCAACCGGGGTTCTTGGCCTCCACGTCGTGCATTAAAATCGTTTAATGCACAGCTAGCCGTGCATTATCCCTTACATATATATGGCTATAAAACGATTAATACATTTCCTAAGAAATATTTTCTTAGATTTTTGTGTGTGAATTTTGAGTAAATGTTGTGAAAAAATCAGTTATCTTTTAATTTCAGCAACTTTACTATAAATGATTTATGGAATATTATGAACTATTGGTACCACATGTTTACCGTGCATTGGGGGGTTTAATAGTTTATGAAAGGCCATTGAAAATCTATATTTGTTATATTTGCTGCTTCTGTAATATCTGGACCTGTTACTTTGAGCCGCTGAAATACTGGTTTCTTGAACCTTTTTGAACAATAAAATTTCCCTGAATATTTCCAGCACAAAGGCAGCGTTTCCTGTGAGACTTTGATTGCAAGTGCTTTGAAATGCTGCTAGAGATCATAGTAACATTTTAACCTGCATAAACTCACATTGAAGTGTTTGATTGGAGACACTCTGAATCAGTGCTGTGATTACATGTACATAATTAATGCATGCATATGTGCATGTGTTTGTGCGTACAGTACGTATGTTGAAATGGTTTTTGACGAGGGCTACTTCATTAACAGCCATTACAGAGGCTACAATCATTTGAAATCACAGATCGACTATCCATTGAAAAGAAGAAATTTCACCTTTCTGCTAATGCAGTCAGAAGTAATGCGTTTCTGTGCTGTTAATACCATTACAATTTCAATCTTTTTTTTTACCATGCACATAAACACATGCTCTCTCTGTGTTTGGAAAGTGGGTCAGGACTGCATTTGCAATTGATTGTAATTTTTTTTTTGAGCATGAGTATCTGAAGATGGATCTTTAAGTGTTGTGTAATAAGGCATTTTTATGCACCACTCACTCATTTAATTTTCTCTCTTGGCAGGTGTTGTCTAGTTTGCATCCTGAGTGTGAGTATATCATTCAGTTGGCAAGAGATGAACAGCAGTGTCTCAGAGAGATCACAGATCTTGGGAACCTCAGCAGCTCCTCAGGTAGAAATAAACAGACGCTCCTGATTAGATGTTGAAGGGGTTTTTACCCTTAGGATGTGAGAAGCATGCTAAAGAGCGCTGAGTTTCAATTGAGAGCAAATGGAGACTTTTGTTTAGGCATCCTGCTTCTCAGATTTTTCTCCTCAGAAACTGTGTTCTGCAATCAGAAGTCAGAGATCTCAATATAAACTCAAACATTTCTCAGATTTATCCAGGACTATTATATGACTATTCAAAAGTTTGGGGTCGGTAAGATTTTTTCAAATGTTTTTAAATGTGCTCTGCATTTATTTGACCAAAAATTTACTAAAATATCATTACATTTTAAATGAACTGTTTTCTATTTGAATATATTTTAAAATGTAATTTATGTAACATTGACAAATGTCTTTACTGACGTTAAATTCTTTCAAAATACTTTATTAAATCTTGCAAAAACTGACCCCAAACTGGAAATTCTGCTCCTGTAAAAAGATTTACTATATTTTTTATTTCTGTATTATTTCTAAAACAAATATTTTAAACCATAACATCATCAGTAATTTCTCCTGTCAAGCGTTTTAACTTTTTGACTTTTAAACTCTACATTTTTTTATTTTAAATGACACGAAAACAGGTCACAAACCCATGAGATGTCATTTAAAATAAATCACATCTGCATAGCATTTAACACTGCCATAAGCTGTCAGTGGTGACATTCAGAGACAGAGTTTAGTACAAGATCAGACTCATTGTAATGCAGCGCCTTGCGTTTGTGTTTCCCAGTGGATCACAGAAGTGAAGTCGTGTTTGGCAGCGGCTTTGCAGGGGATTGGCATGCACAGATGTACTTGTGCCAATCCAATGTGGAAAACTGGACGTTTATATAGCAATTTCTAGCTGTTACATGCCACAGATAGCCTGTCAGATGGTGCTTGAGTGCATGGGTATTTACTGTATAAACACATGCTCTTCGTGTGTGTGTGTGTGTGTTGTGAAGATTGTCTGCCAGTATGGGATTCAGTAGTATGTTGGCCCAGGGCTGCAGTGGGTGAGACGATCCACTTGCCCTGTCCTGCTGTTTTCTCTGTCATCAAGAACAACACGGGTACGACACACAACCACACCGTCCACATCAGACTTGTGCATGATTCGAAACTGAATTTAAAAGTTCAGTACATGAATGTGAATTAGGTAAAAGTGGCAAACAGGATGCATAATTGTAATCTGAATTTAAATTGAAGTTCATGTATAAATAGGTTTGAAATAAAAAGAAATTAATGCACCAGGATAATATGATAAATGTTTTTAATGTAAAGTATTCATGCACATTATTATTTTATTAATAACCAACATTTGAGATATAATAATTCATATAACATTGTTTGGTAAATAATTTTAAAAAAAAATCATTTCATTTTGTGTGTGTGTGTGTATGTATCTTGTATAGATTTCATTATGAATAAATTAAAACATTGGATTTTATTAATAACAATCTAAGAGCAAAGAAGTTGATGTACCAATATTATTTGATTCATTAAAATGAAAAAAAATTTTTTTAACATGGAGTATCCATGCATATTGTTATTATATTAATAACTGACATTTCAGATAACAATTCACACACCAATATTTGTTCAATTCAAATATTTAATTCTGAATTAAAACATTGGATTATATTAATAACCAATTAAAAAAAAAATTTTCAATGTGAATTATCCATGCACATTATTATATAGAATTACATTAAAACATTGAATTGTAACACTTGAGATGTAACATTTCATATAACGGTATTATCTCATAAATAAAAATATTTAATTTTTCATTATGCCTTATCCATGCTTGTTTTTAATTATACAGCATTGAATTAAAACATTGCATTATTTTTTATAAACAACATTTGGGATGCTACAGTATCTAGAGAAATTAGTATAAATTTCCCCATATTTAATTGTACTTAATAAACTAACTTTAATTTAATGGACCATTTTTATTAGTTGAAAATGATTAAAAATAATGTTGTGGACATTATGTGATGCTGTTTGGCAAAATTAAAAAATTTTCGGCTGGCGGTGAAAGCACTTAATTAAATACCCATAACAGAATGTAATTGGCCACATTGGTTATGTAAAAATACATTGAAATGTCTGGAACAGAATATTGGTTGGCTGTTTGGATTTCAGAAATAGAAATGTTTCTATTTAATGAATAGAAAGAGAGTTTGCTCAACCCTACTCCATACATGCATTTCCACATTAACAGCTTCTGCGAGCAAACCAGTTGGTTTCAGTCTGTGGGCTTTAACAATACACATTTACCTTGAGAATATGAATTGAAACCTCAAATGGTAAAATGCACAGCCTCGATTTCAAGGCTTTGTAAGTTTGAGCAAAAAAGGCTTTCATATTTGCAGTACCTTTTCAAAGTCTCCACAGATCCAGCAGTATAACAAACTAAACCTGGTCTAAGCCCGACCAACCAACACTGCATTCAAATCCTTACATCCTTGTATCTCTGTCTTGTGCAGAAAAGGAAACCGACTTCATTTCACATTCAGCTTTAGCACAAGCTAATTTTATGCATTGCATCTCATTCTCTAGAAAAAAAGTCAATACAAACCACATGAAATGCCAACTTGCATGTATGCATTTATTTTGAAGGTGCCGGTGGGTGACCGTATTAGCATATGTAAACCTTTTTTTGAAAAGCTTGCAGAGAATGCCTTGCCTTATTGTCATTGACCTTTTGACCTTTAATGGATTACTCTAGGGATAGTGAGTCGTAACTGCACGGCTGGCGGCTGGTCACATCCGTTCCCTGCTTACCATGAGGCCTGCAGTGTTGAGGACGAGATCCCAGAGGTCAGACATACTCTGAAATTCATACTTGCATATATTTGATAATTATTTCCACTTTATCCATACACATTTGCTTAAATGTCTTGCTTTTCAGGTTGTTCTTCCTAGAAAAAGACCTCAGTAATCTCATATGTACCTCCTCTAGTTTCAGAAGAATGTCTCAGATTTGTAAAGACACAGTCAAGAATCTCAATATGAACTCAAACCAACTTTGGGTTTTTAATTTTGTTGAAATAAATAAATTTAGTTAATTTATAAATAGATTAATACATTAATTGTAATTACTAAATTAATAAATATTTCACAATAGTAATAATAATGACTAAATCATTTTACTGACTGAATTTAAATCTAGTAACATTTATTGAACTCAATATTACTTATACTATACTTTATATTTAATTTAATCATAATATTATTTTATTTTATTTTTCACTGAAGATTAAACTATCAAATTTTACTAGATTTATTTGAATTTGAATTTTATTTTTTTCTGAATAAACAGGTTATAGGCTTTCACAATTATGTCTGTCTGCCATAATTCTCACTTATAGTTTATAGTTGGCTTATAGTTTTTAAGTTTATGATGAAATAAGTACATGTAGTTAATATAGAAATACATTTTATAAAAGTTAATATAAAAAATAAAAAAAATAGTTTAATTGACTTAATTTTAATCTAGTAACATTTATTCAGTTATTTTTTATATTTAATGTTTTAAAAATTAAATTTTTTTTAGTCGTGTCAATTCAAGTCACCTTTATTTATACAGCGCTTTCTACAATACAGATTGTTGCAAAGCAACTTTACAGTGATAAACAAGAAAATAGTGTTTCGGTGATGCTCTAAAAAGGCAAGAGTAAACTTTTACTTACATTTAAAAAAAAAAAAAAAATTTTTAATAGTATAAACAGGCTTTAGGCTTTCATAATTTTGTCTGTCTGATTCAAATTATTATTCATTCATTCATTTATCATTGGATCAAATAATGATGCATTTTTTGGTTGATTGATGTGCACATTCATTGATTTACCCCTTTATCCAGAAAATTATGTTTATTGTATTCAAACAGACTCTGTGTCCTGAACATGGTCATTCAGATGTAATTGATTTCTGCTTGTTTGTCCCTCAGGAGTCGTATTTTGCCACTGTGAAACTGATCTACACTGTTGGTTATGGAGCATCACTGCTGTCGCTCTCTGTTGCCGTGGCAATACTGCTGCTCTTCAGGTACTGTGCCTTTATAATGCGTTCTTATTGATGAACAAAAAAAAAAAAATTCCAAACCTAAACACAGAATCCACTCACATAACCTGAAAGTTATTGTAAAAAAAAAAGGACTGCTTTAATATATTTAGTCTATTTTGTGAGTAATTTTAGCATATCTAGCTACTTTTTTTTTTTTTTACATAAACCTGACACTGGCTATACATCTTTAAATAATTTTCAAACATTGTTCAAAAACTGTGTTCTTTAAAATGAAAGAACTGACCTGTTGTTTGTATTCTGTAGGCGATTACACTGTGCTCGAAACTACATCCACATGCAGCTGTTTTTCACCTTCATCCTGAAATCGGTGGCTGTGTTTATCAAAGATGCCACGCTGTTCTCCAGTGACGACACAGATCACTGCACACTCTCTACAGTGAGTTCATCAACACCACAGTCCTGACAGCCTTTCCTGTCAAAAGTACTGTACAAACCTGACTGACTTCACACTCTCCACTTGTGACTCAAATGACTCAACGGATGTGTGACAGGTTTTTTTTTTTTAAGTCGTCGTAACTGTATTTATATTTGACATTTCTCTTGACTCCATTCACCATCTTGTCAGTTGTCACAGTGCATTCTGGGATTGCTTTCTCCATGAAGGATGTATGCGATGTTGCCTTATATTGTGTAGCCAGGCATGATGTGACAACAAAAAACTGATGCATGATGCCATAAAATCACAGCCAATCAGAAGATACAGGACAAAAATAAAAAACAACAATTAAATTTACTTAAGTCCCAAAATCATAATATTTAAGATACACTATACTGTTTGGGGGCTTCAAGATTTTTTTATGTTTTTGAAAGAAGTGTCTTAGGTTCATCAAGGCTGCATTTATTTGATCAAAAATACAGTAAATCTGTAATATTGTGAAATATTATTACAATTCAAAATAACTGTTTTCTATTTGAATCTATTTTAGAATGTAATTTATTGCTGTGATGCAAAGCTGAATTTTCAGCATCATTACTCCAGTCTTCAGTATCAAATGATCCTTCAGAAATCATTCTAATATGCTGATTTGCTGCTCAAGAAACATTTCTGATTATTATCAATGTTGAAAACAGTTGTGCTGCTTCATATTTTTGTGGAAACCATGATACATTGTTTTTCAGGATCCTTTTATGTATAGAAAGCAAAAGAACAGCTTTTATTGGAAATATAAATCTTCTGTAACAATATGTCTTTACTGTCAGTTTACTGTACATTTTGATTAATGCGTGTTTGCTGAATACAATTTTTAATTGATTTGATTTAAAAAAAAATCTTACTGAGCTAAAACTTTTGAACAGAACTGTATTTATTTGAATTATTGGAGCTTAACTGAAGGTCTGAAAAAGCACCTTTTTATTTAAAAAAAAGAAAAAAAGTAATTAAAAATGAATTAAGAGTTTATTAGACTCTATTTTGTGCCCTGTTTATGGAAAGTTCCTTGATAACTTCCAGCTGCATTTATTTTTCACCTTCCTTTATTTCCCGCTGAGTTTCTGCTTTCTCCATCTGTTTATTTCTTCCTCTCTTGTTTTTTTGCCGTCATGCCCTGTTTATCATTCTCAGCATCTCTCTCTATCTCTTCCTCTCTCTCTCTCCGCAGGCGGCCTGTAAGGCGTCGGTGGTATTTTGTCATTATTGCATAATGACTAATTTCTTCTGGTTGCTGGTTGAAGCCGTGTATCTGAACTTTCTGCTGGTCTCGGCCTTCCCGCGCAGCCGCCGCTGTCTCTGGAGTTTCGCTCTGCTGGGCTGGGGTGAGACGCTCATATCTGTCCCTGTCCTCTCTCACACTCTTTCCTCTGGCCATCACAAATGAGGTTCATCTACTAGTGTAGACAATGTGAGTTATTAAAGGAACAAAAAGGGAAAAATGAAATTTAGTTTGTTGTCCTGATATTATTTTTGTAACTGTTCAAACCAAGAATGATAGGTATATAGATAACTATAACGATGACTATATTAATGTCCACACCAACGTACAATAATATTGTGTTTATTATAAGTGCGTTGCAGTTTTGTCGTCTGTCACTTTAAATGCTCAAGCTCTTTTAAAGGGGGTCCTATTATGCTTTTTCACTTTTTCAACTTTAGTTAGTCTGTAATGTTGCTGTTTGAGCATAAAAAAGATTTGCAAAGTTACAAAGCTCAAAGTCCACTTCAAAAGGAGATATTTTATTTAACAGAAATCACTTTTCAAAAACTACAACGAACGACTCGTTTGGACTACAACGCATATTTTCCGGGATTTGTGATATCACAAATATCGACGAATGGGATGAGACCTGGTTGAGCTGCTCTAGAAAAGGCAACGAGTGTTATTACTACGTCGGAGACAAGCTAGCTTTCCCAAGGCAGATGAACTTAGAGTGGTTACAATCATCCGGGTTTAAATCGCGCTCAAATTGATTTGATTTTGACTAACCAATCACAACACACACTGGCCCAGCTAACCAATCACAACACACACTGGCCCAGCTAACCAATCACAGCACATTTTGTATTTCAGAAGGCGGGCCTTCATTTGACACAGGAACTACTCTCGCCAGACTGGGGAGAGAGGTGTTGTAATAATGTAAAATATGTGAAAAATAATGTGTTTTTCAAACAACCTAGTATGACAGCTTGTTCTAGTACACCCCCAAAACAAAATCAAGACTTTGTAAAAGAGCATAATAGGACCCCTTTAAAGCAGGGTGGATTCTGATTGGCTGTCAATGTATTTATTGTTTATCAGCTGGAAAAAAATCCAACGATATCATTCTTCTGTGTCATTATGGTTATAGTTGCGGTGTGACCAAAAAATGTCACCAAAGACCAAATGAAATGGCAAAAATAATGACACATCCCATCCCCAACACATCCCACCTGCCATTGGTCAAATTTACACATAGTCCCGCCCCAAACTTATGCTATTGGTTGAGTGAGTGTTGCAGTGTCAGGATACTCAAATGGTATATATACACACAACTGTTTTCAACATTGATAATAATAATAATTGAATGCTTTTATTCAACAAGAATTCATTAAATTGATTACAAGTGACAATAAAGTCATTTATAATGTCAAATTTCAAATAAATGCTGTTCTTTTGAACGTTCTATTCATCAAAGAATCCTGAAAAAAAAAACATGTATCATGGTTTCCACAAAAATATTAATCAACAGTTTTCAGCAATAATAATAAAGGTTTGTTGAGCAGCAGAGCAGCATATCAGAATGATTTCTGAAGGATCATATGACACTGAAGACTGGAGTAATGATGCTGAAAATTCAGCCTTGCATCACTGAAATAAATTTTACAATATATTAAAATAGAAAGCAGTTATTTTAAGTTGTAGTAATTTTTTCACAATATTACTGTTTTACTTTATTTTTTGATTAAATAAATACATCCTTGATGAGCATAAAAGACTAAAACATTAAAACATTTTAACCACTCTAATAATTTGAATGGAAGTATACAGTATGTATGTAAAGAATAATGTGCTCTGTGTCACATCATGATCAGTCTAGGGTTTTATTTTTGCAATAATGACCATTACATTACTGACTGTACATTATGATGTGTATTTCTGAAACCTATTATTTTTCTTATGTTAGCAGCTATTACAGTCTCAGTCACTCCAATCAGTGAAGTACAGCATGATCCTTCTGTTTCTCAGTTTCCATTTATATTTCTCTGTCTCTCTCTCTCCTTTCCTTGTCTCTGTTACACGGGGAGGGCTGAGAAGTGTCAGAACAATTTATGTGAATGGCATTTCTATCGTTTTTGATTTGAACAGACAATTGAAAGAACAAACAGTTCAAATGACATTGTCGATGCTCTTGTTCTTATACCTGTTCCCGGTTTTATTGCGAACTATCAGTTTTATTGTCAGTGATCAGCGCATGTTATTCTAAAGAATTATTTTTAGTTTTAATCTGAGATACATTCTGGTGTATAATGCTTCCAGTCAATTCCTGGAGGATTAAATCAAGTCCTACATTTTTTTTTTCTCTGCTTCACATACTTTTGAATCACATTTTGGAAAGTTGAAGAGGTTGCAAACTGCATTTCATGAATATATTTAAGATATCAGCTCCCTCTTTTTTAATTTTTTAGATAGAAATTGATGTTTTCTTGTGCAAATGTTTAATACTTAATGAACACTGTCTAAATGCTGTATAATTTCCATAAACGTTTAAGCTTATTTTCATAATTGCTTAAAATATTAATTTTGAATTTTGCCAAACTTTTGGTAATTTAACTAAAAGGCACTTTATATTTCATACAGCATAGCTCTGATTCTTTTAATGTGCTTCTGTCTGGGTATCACTGAATAAAGTCTGCATCAAACTGACTTATTCTACATGCAGTGCCATTATCATGATCATCATTGAAAATAATAGCTTCTAGGTTTATTATCTGTGCTTTTTTTATTATTATGTTTTTGTTTTTTTACAGAGTTGCGTTGAACGCTCTCTGAAAGATTCCCTTTCACTAATGCCTTAAAGGGGTCATATGATGCTGCTAAAAAGAACATTATTTTGTGTATTTGGTGTAATGAAATGTGTTTATTTCATTGTTAGTTCATTCCAGTGTTATTTTAGTAACAGTTTGTATACAATTATAGGATTTATTGATATTTTGAATTAGATTTTTTTTCCAGTTTTAATTTAAATTTTATTTTAATTCCTTTATGTACTTTTGTCATTTTTTTAAATTTAATATTTCTACTTAGCTTTAATTTATTTTTTATCCGTTTTAGTCGTTTTAGAACTTCAGCGTATTTCAGTTAGTTGCCAGGGCAACATTTCTCATATTTGTTTCTAATATAAGTGTTTCATCTAATATTTATGTTTTATTTGATTTCAACTTAATTACCGAAAATACTTTTTAATAGTTTTAGTTTTACTAACAATTTTAACTGTAATGTAGTAATATCTTTGGATGCTAACATTAACCAACATTAATAAATGCTGCAAAAATATAGTAAGTTCATATAGAAAATCATTGTAAGGTCAAATTATTTACAAATAATATCTTATAGTACTGAAGTAGACAGGACAGGATGTTATGCAAAAGTGGCTCTTTTATATCCCGTAAACACACAAGAACTCCAGGGATGTGGTAATGAAATGCATGGAGCGAGACTTTGAGATCCATGGATAAGCACTACAGATGTACAGCTGAAGCAAAGCTCACAGTTCCCAGAATGCCGCTGAAGGAGATTGTTGTGGACTCGACACGTCATTGTCACTGTAAGGATCCTTTGATCATTTTTAGCCACTGCGGCTGATGGAAGTGTGATTCTCTTAAGTGCCGTGCCTTTGTTCTTTCAGCCTCTAAAGCATTTCTACTGTACTTACATCCCCCCATAGAGACCTGCAGATAGCAGCACTGGTGATTATGACAACCACTGGAAATAAGATTGCTTTTGCTATTTTAGGTATTTTAATAGATAACCCGCAAGCGGAGTTATTTTTGAATTATTATATTTTGAATGAGCTTTCTTTTTCTTTATTTATATATACTGGTGATCAAAAGTTTTGAATAATTAAGATTTTTTTTAAGGTTTTGAAAGAAGTCTGAACTGTATCGATTGAAACAGTTTTAATGATAACAAAAATCACAATAAACAAATCTTCCGCCAGTTCATATAGCCAAACTGTAGGCTGTTGCCAAGCAACGCAACATAATCAAATTTCAATACTGTTTTTACATCCAGGTGTCAGAGGATGACTTCTAGTACATTGCAAGGCTCATACACAATATCTGGAGAGAGATGTGTGTATGTGCTTGGTTATGTGGCCTGTTAATGGTGTTATCATGAAGAGGCTCTTTGTTTTTGGCAAAAATGAGTGTTTGCTGCTGTTGTGTTTAAGATCTATAGTTTAAGTACAAAAACAGTTCAGAATGACTTGAATGACCTTTTACCTGGTCATATGATCTTTGAGAGCAGTTGAGTGTTTATTATTTCACTCTTTAGATCCACAGTTGCTCTGCGCTCACATCAGACAGGAAATGAGTCTTTTAGTGGATTGTGGATTGAGAGAAGAAAAACTACAGATTTGAATCAGCTCTGTCTTATCCAGGCCTTTGTTGTTGTTGTTTTTTCAGGTGTTGGGACATAAATGAAGATTCTCCTTATTGGTGGATCATCAAGGGTCCTATTGTAGTGTCTATAGGGGTGAGATAAAGCATGAGGACACGGATTAATGAATTTGGCTCACACACAGATATTTTCAGCTCATATTTTCCTGTTTTCCTTCCCAACCAGGTGAACTTCTTTCTGTTCATGAACATTATCAGGATTCTGGTGCAGAAACTGAACCCTCGCTTGATCCAGTTCAACAATTCGGCTCAGTACAGGTACAGAAATCAAGGCAACACCACAAACCCATGCGCAGGGATATCAAAAACGGGACAGTAAATGCATGAGTGGGGTGTTTTCAACTTTTCTCCCATTCATTCTCTATGGGAGCTGAGCGGCAGGTCTGCGTGGAGGATTGTGGGATAGCGTGGCTCAAGTGATGGGAGCTTTACAATAAGCCTAACAAATTCATAGGTTCAATACATCAACTTTACTATTAAATGCATTAGGTATTATGAACTTAAAGGCAATGTTAGTTTTTAAATATACTATTGTTCATTGTTAGTTCATTCCAGTTTAGAATGCATGAACTAATGTTAACATATTCCTCAAATATTATACTGTAGCAGTGTTATTTTAGTATTTGTATACAATTATAGGATTTATTGATATTTTGAATACATTTTTTTTGCAGTTTTAATAAACATTTTATTTTAATTCCTTTATGTACTTTTCACATTTTTTTTTTTATATTGAATATTTCTACTTAGCTTTAATTTATTTTTTTTATCAGTTTTAGTCGTTTTAGAACTTCGGCATATTTCAGATAGCAGCACTGGTGATTATGACAACCACTGGAAATAAGATTGCTTTTGCTATTTTAGGTATTTTAATAGATAACCCGCAAGCGGAGTTATTTTTGAATTATTATATTGGCTCTTTTATATCCCGTAAACACACAAGAACTCCAGGGATGTGGTAATGAAATGCATGGAGCGAGACTTTGAGATCCATGGATAAGCACTACAGATGTACAGCTGAAGCAAAGCTCACAGTTCCCAGAATGCCGCTGAAGGAGATTGTTGTGGACTCGACACGTCATTGTCACTGTAAGGATCCTTTGATCATTTTTAGCCACTGCGGCTGATGGAAGTGTGATTCTCTTAAGTGCCGTGCCTTTGTTCTTTCAGCCTCTAAAGCATTTCTACTGTACTTACATCCCCCCATAGAGACCTGCAGATAGCAGCACTGGTGATTATGACAACCACTGGAAATAAGATTGCTTTTGCTATTTTAGGTATTTTAATAGATAACCCGCAAGCGGAGTTATTTTTGAATTATTATATTTTGAATGAGCTTTCTTTTTCTTTATTTATATATACTGGTGATCAAAAGTTTTGAATAATTAAGATTTTTTTTAAGGTTTTGAAAGAAGTCTGAACTGTATCGATTGAAACAGTTTTAATGATAACAAAAATCACAATAAACAAATCTTCCGCCAGTTCATATAGCCAAACTGTAGGCTGTTGCCAAGCAACGCAACATAATCAAATTTCAATACTGTTTTTACATCCAGGTGTCAGAGGATGACTTCTAGTACATTGCAAGGCTCATACACAATATCTGGAGAGAGATGTGTGTATGTGCTTGGTTATGTGGCCTGTTAATGGTGTTATCATGAAGAGGCTCTTTGTTTTTGGCAAAAATGAGTGTTTGCTGCTGTTGTGTTTATATTCATACTCCTACATATGCAGATGTCACACAGGCCTGTGAATGACAGCTACACTCTCTGGGATCTGTGTTTTTAAGAGTTTCTGTCAGATTATTTGATGGTTTTGCATTAAAACTGTGTGCAGTGGTGCTAATATAGAAAAACACAGCGAGTTCATTGATCTGTGAGTGAAATTTTAATATATTTAACATTGAGGGACCTCAAAATATCTATATTTAAAGGAATAGCTCACCCAATATGATTAAAAAGATTTTTGCCATTAAATTTTAGTGAATAAACTTTCAATTTCACACAAAGTTGACTTCAGAAGACTTATATTGTGGACAAGTTATATAGACTACGTTTATGCAACAGTTCTTTATACAGATTTGTTTTATGAAAAAAAGCAACTAAACCTCTGTATTCTATGAAGAAAGAAAATCATAGGTTTGGAGTGTGAGAAGATGAATTTCCATTTTTTTTTGGGACGAACTTTCCCTTTAAGCTCAGAATGATGGTTCTATAAATAAATAATACATTTTTCATTTGTGTTTTAAAATCAGCAATTATAATAATCACTGCAGATATGTTTACATTCTTACATATTCATTTTTATCTGGCTCACATACTGTATGAAGAACAATACAAACACAAGAAATTATATTACTGGAAGATATAAATACAACATTACTCACAGTATTTATAATGCATTCAAGAATATTCACATCAGTGTGCAAATACAGAGGACACAAATTAATAAAGGAACAGTTCACACTAAAATGAAAATTGTCATTATTTTATTACCGGCAGCATGCTGTTGTTTTTTATTTTTCCACAGAAGACAACGGAAGTGAATTGCTTGATATATCTCATGCTGCATTCATCCATCATTGATGCCAAAACGACATGGTTTCTTGCATATTGTGTGACCAGTCTGAATGTGCAGGATTTTTCTCACAAAGTACAGCCTACAAGTCAAAAAGACTACTTTAATGTTTCTTTTACAATGCTCTCTGCTCCTTTTTGGAGATTTCACAGCATCTGTCGCTATTCACTTTCTTTGTACATGCAAAAATTAACAGCATGCAGATTAGGAACGACAGGGTGAGTGAAAATTGACCTTTACAATGTTGTCTGAAGTCATGCCTTATCATGTTCTTACTCGTTTGAATCCATAAAGTCCACTCACCAGAATCTCCCAGCACTAATCTGCCCAATAACACTCTTACCCTTCCTCCTCTTCATCCTTTATCTCTCCTCCCCTCAGGCGACTGACCAAGTCCACCCTCCTCCTCATCCCTCTCTTCGGCACTCATTACATGGTCTTCAGCTTTCTCCCAGACTACTTCAACGTGAGCCTGCGGCTTTGCATCGAGCTGTGTCTGGGCTCCTTCCAGGTTATTCAGCCCGCTATCAGCACAACACAGCCTAAACACAAACACAGCATGCATAAACTTACTAAGGCTGGAATACAAGACATGATTTTTGCCCAGATTTTCAGTCTGGACGTGTTGACGCTATAGTTGCCAAAAATCAGAACCAGTCTGCAGTTTTCGGCATTTGGGAGTTGATACATTTAGTGTGTGATTCACGAACAAATGACTCTTTCTGATTGGTTCTTTTTAGTGAATCAAAAACATGCAGCACAAACAGTATAGTCCAGTTCATGAACAAATTAATATTTTCAGTCTGTTCTTTTTATTGAATCAGAAACACACAGGACAAACAGTACGGTCCGATTCACAAACAAATGTCTTGTTTCAATTGGTACTTTTTTTAAACTAAAAACATTCAGTGTAATCAGTGTAGTCCGATTAACTAACAAATGATTCTTTTAAAATGGTTCTTTTTAGTGAATCAAAAACATAAAAACCAACCTGTGTAGTTCACAAACAAATGACTTTTAACCAGTTCTTTTTATTGAATAATAACAACACAAAGCACAAACAGTACAGTCCGATTCACGAACGAATGACTCTTTTCAAACGGTTCTTTTTAGTGAATCATACACATACAGTGCAACTGTTGTAGTCCAATTAACCCATTTAAGCCCACCGGCAACTATAGTTGCCGCAGTTTATAGTTGTCATTTTCCTTTTGTAAGTATTTTTCTAGATGTTATCCATGTTTTATTTCTCAATGACATGCAAGAAAACAACCAAATAAAGGATTTCAAGAAAAAAGAAAGGTATTCACTTCCTTCCTGTCACATGAGGCTGTCAAGTTCCTACCCCTACTTCCAGGAAGCATGGCGAAGGCAAACCCTCCCAAAGAAATTTAATTTTCATGTTACTAATAAGTATGACCTCATGAAGGTCTCTAGAATCATCCAAACAAAACAAATCTTACAGGAGATCTATAGTTCTATAGTTCTAAATCTATAGTTTTTTGTATACTTAGTCAAAAGTCCAAGCAGCAACTATAGTTGCCGGTGGGCAAATGACTTGTAAGTACATATCATGGGGAAATGTGTTAATAGGTTAATAAATCAAGGTTATTGGTCTTGTTTAGTGCTTTTTCTTTCATAATATCCCACCTAAAACCTAACTTAACCCTTTAACTGTCATCTCTACTGTACAGTAGACCTTAATTTGATAGGAATAAATCTGTCAAAAGGAGGAGATGAGAAAGCAATCTTTCCACAGCTCTACTGCCCCACTTCTGTGTCTGCTTTTGCCACGGGGGGTGGGAATTTCCAGCTTTCAAGTGACAGCAGCAGTTTACAAACTTCCATCAGTCACACAAAAGGAAGAATGGAAAGATAAAGAGCTAGCGCATGGGATTAATTGCTGTAGATTATCTTTTTCTCCCTTTTATGACATTATGTCTTGTAAGGGGCAAAATATTGAGGCCCCTTTATCCAGTTTGGATGCATTTCCTTCTAATTGGTCAAGGACCCTAATTCTTTTTATGACTTATGATTCCATTATAATGTTGAAATTCAGACAAGTAATGAGTTTACATTTACATTATTATATGAAATCACCGACTACAGTAAGCCATTGAATACTTTGGGCCTTAAAAAAAAGCATAATTTTCTTTCAGGTATACCTTTTTTATTATATAGATGTAATATTTTCTTCATTCTATTTATTTTTATTTATTTATTTTCATTTAACTAACACACCTCTAAGAATGAAAATACCTGCATGTTCAATAATAAGTAAATAAATAAACAAACAATCATGGGTGTAGCCTACACATGATAATTATTTAAATAATCATATATTTAAATTTTTATTATATAGATGTAATATTTTCTTCATTCTATTTATTTTCATTTAACTAACACCTCTAAGAATGAAAATACCTGCATGTTCAATAATAAGTAAATAAATAAACAAACAATCATGGGTGTAGCATACACATGATAATTATTTAAATAAGCATATATTTAAAAAAATAGTATCATTAATTTCATGAATATCAAGGACTTTTGTCAGGATTAATCCATTTGACCTAATCAATATGTGCCTATTCATAAAAAATGTGATATTTTATATATTTTCATCACAAAGTATAGCATGCAAATATGTTTATGTAAATGTATAAAACTACTTGTACCTTCACTGCTTACGTAAGGGAAAGTTCACCCAAAAATGGAAATTGTGTCATCATTTAGTCACCCTCAAGTTGCAAACCTATGAGTTTCTTTCTTCTGTTGAGTACAAAAGAAGATATGTTGCAGAATGTTGGTAATCAAACAGTTAAATGCATAATTTTCTTATATAGATGTAATATTTTCTTCATTCTATTTATTTTTATTTATTTATTTTCATAAATTCATACACAATACCCTGTTGGGGCAACCTAATGGCTGCACTTTGTTCTGCACTATGTTCCACCACTTTAAGACAAATGGATTTGTTATGTTTTCATATTCAAGAGATTATAAGCTAGATGCAGCCTTTTTTGGGTTTGCATCGAATGTTCTTGGACTTTAATGCATAATAAATTTGTTTATGAATAAAGATTGATCTGTTGAAAGCAGTTATTATGAGTTAGATGCCAAAAGCTCTCCTCCTATTCAAACTTGACATTGAAGGGTTGCATACAACATATTTGCCCACCGGCAACTATAGTTGCCGCACATTCAAATACGATTTTCAAGAAAAAAAATTAAAACCTGGGGAAAATAAATGCAGAACATGTTCACATAGGACACTATTAACATGACTATATGCATGAAACCATTCAGAAAAATTTGGGCACAAATGGGTTAACTAACAAATGACTCTTTTAAAATGGTTCTTTTTAGTGAATCAAAAACTCACAAAGCAACCAGTGTAGTCTGGTTCACCAATAAATGACTCTTTTAAACCAGTTCTTTTTACTGAATCATAAACATGCAGCACAAAAAGTATAGCCCGATTCACAAACAAATTACTCTTTTAAAATTATTCTTTTAGTCAATCGCAAACATACAAAGCAACCAGCGTAGTCTGATTCACTAACTGACTCTTTTCAACCAGTTCTTTTTATTGAATCAAAAACACATAGCACAAACAGTATAGTCCGATTCACAAACAAAGACTCTTTAAAAATGGTTCTTTTTAGTAAATCAAAAACAGACAGCACAACCAGTGTAGTCTGATTCATGAACAAATTATTATTTTAAATCAGTTCTTTTGAGTAAATCAAAAACATACATAGCAACCAGAGTAGTCTAATTCACAAACTTTTAAACCAGTTCTTTTTTACTGAAATAAGAACATATAGTCATATTAACTAGCAAATTACTTTTTCTTTTTAATATGTCACACACTAACAATGAGGCGCATGTTTCTGTGAGATTTTGTTGTGTTCGGTGTGCTATCCCGAGTCGTTTGGTATATGATGGCCAGTTTTTCTCCATTTTCAACCATTTACAAAATCCGAAAGTGTATGATGCCTAGTGTTCTGTACAGATTTTAAAAGTCATGTGGTGTATTCCAGCCTTCAGATGAGCTCAGATCAAAACAACCTCAGAGCAGACCTCATACTCACCTTTGATCTGTTGAGACAGAAGATGGACATTGGGGCTTTAGAGATATTACTTAAGTTAGATAGAACACTAATTGAGTTTCCTGAAGGGCCGGTGACTAATTTTAAAGATTAATTCCATGCAGGAGGTCGAGAAACAACAGGAAGGCTTTCTTGTAAGGGTTTACTATGATGTCCGTGATGTGTGTTTTTTAGTGCTAATTAATTTCTCTGAAGGCTAACATTGAAGTAGGACTATGTTATTTATCTTGAGTAGTCAGATATGTCAGCTCACCCTGAATGTGAAAAATGACTGACAGACAGAGAGGCACCTTAAGTTTACAGATTGCTATTTGATGTTTACAGAGCCTACGGCGATCCTAGTGACAGGTTTGATATCTTAGGACATCTATTTTAGGGTTCCCAGTAAGATACTATGTATATATATATATGTGTGTGTGTGTGTGTGCCTTATCTACCTAATTGATCTGAAAGTACAGAGATAGTTCTCTTGAAAATGACAGTTGTGCCATTATTTACTCATCCTTGTGTCGTTTCGAACCTGTATGCTGTTATTTTTCTGTGGAACACAAAAGTAGAAATTTGAAGAGTACAATCTGTAAAGTGGATACCATTTTTAAATTGAATTTCTTGTGTTAGACATCGACTATTATGTGCAGAATTATTCTAAAATGAAAAACTTCCAATTTTGGAAATGTAAACATTTTTAAAACATCCATGAAATGGTATAGGAAGTTTTTGAGTCTTTTTGAATTATTTATTACAAGGATAGGCTCATAAAAGTCATTTGCTCGTGAATCAGACTTCACTGATTGTTTGGTCTGTTTTTGATTCGCTAAAAAGAGTCATTTGTTTGTGAATCCAACTTCATTAGTTGTGCTGTATGTTTTTCATTCACTAAAAACAACCAGTTTAAAAGATTCATTTGTTCAACAATTAACAGCATACAAATTAATGAACAATTCCTATCATGTTTAAATTCAGTCACACCTGCAAAATGTGTCAGCTGTTGGATGTCATTACTGTGGAATTATCTGGATTAAAGGGGTCATATGATGCAATTTCAATTTTTCCTTTCTCTTTGGAGTGTTACAAGCTCTTGGTGCATAAAGAAGGTCTGTAAAATTGCAAAGACTAAAGTCTCAAATCCAAAGAGATATTCTTTATAAAAGTTAAGAGTCAACCACACCTACCTAAAACGCCTCTTTTAAACACGCCCCCACATGTCTACGTCACGATGTGGGAAAATTTGCA
>NW_015624199.1:650081-650210 GCF_001515625.1 Sinocyclocheilus rhinocerous
GCGAAACTACCCTTTCAAAAGAGGACACAACTAGAAATCAGTGGTTAAGTTGTATTTACAACACTGTTCCCACTGTTCCAAACCCAAATATTCAGATGTGTGCAGCACATTTTATGGAGGACCGTTTCC
>NW_015624199.1:651372-671635 GCF_001515625.1 Sinocyclocheilus rhinocerous
CGTTTCAGAAAGGCGGGGCATAGAGGAGAAACAATAATGTATAGTATGTGGAAAATAATGTGTTTTTTGAACCTTAAACAGCATAAACACATTGCATTACACCAAATACACAAAATAATGTTCTTTTTAGCAGCATCATATGACCCCTTTAACATTTATACATCCATGATAATGCATAAATGGTGTACTATGCGCCTGCAAAAATCCAGCAGAAATAGTGTTTACAGCATAAAATTGTTTTGTCTCAAAACACTCAATCTGAGATGAAAGGGAGAGGAAGAGAGATGGATTTGATCTGAGGAACATTTTATTCACTTTACAGAAACTGACTTTCTCTTCATTGATTTTCTTAAGGGTCTTATTGTGGCGGTTCTCTACTGTTTCCTGAACCAGGAGGTGAGTGATTATTATTTAGCCCTCACACACCATAAAAATACAAAATATACTCCAAAATTCATAATAATGTGCTGAAAGCTAGATTCTATGAGTGCAATGCCCTTATGCATTTGCAAACTGTAAAAATGCATGCAGGTCAGATATCTGGACAAACCAGCTTGTTTACTGTTGATTCTGCAAGTCAGGTTTGTTTTTGAATGGAGATAATCAGCGTTCTCAGAGGCCTTAACAACATTTGTACTCAAAATCTGGCCCAATAAAATCCTTGACAAACATGTTTGCCGGTCTTTATTAATTTGATTAAGAAACCGATTGGGAAATTAACAAGATAACTGCTTAAAGGCCAATATGCAATTAAGGATAAATAATAATAATGCATTGTATTTCAGTATTGCATTTAATTAAAGTGATTTTAACAGCCAATATATTAAAGGAACAGTTCACCCAAAAATGAAAACTTGTTGAAAATCTATATCCAAGATGTAGATGAGTTTGTTTCTTCATTGGAACAGATTTGGAGAAATGTATCATTACATCACTTGCTCACCAATGGATCCTCTGCAGTGAATGGGTGCCGTCAGAATGAGAGTCCAAACAGCTGATAAAAACATCACAATAATCCACACCACTCCAGTCCATCAATTAATGTATTGTGAAGTGGAACACTGTGTGTTTGTAAGAAACAAATCCTGTCATGTGGATTACTTGTGGATTATTGTGATGTTTTTATCAGCTGTTTGGACTCTCATTCTGACGGCACCCATTCACTGCACCAATTCATCTCATTTACATCGTGGATGACCTGAGGATGAGTAAATTTTCATTAATTTCTCATTTTTGGGTGAACTATTTCTTTAACATCTGTCCTAAGAGTCCTATATTCCATGTCTTCGGAAGCCATGCAATAGGTTTTTGTGTGGAATCGGCTGAAAATTCTGAGTGAGTGAGTGAGTGTGAGTGAGAGAGAGAGAGAGAGAAGGTTTAAAACATGATAAAAACATTAAGAAGGTACGTTAGATTTAGGTTTGGTTTTGATTGAAGTCTCTCATGAGATTTTGTGATTATATATATGTTTGTCTGCCAGGTTCAGAATGAAATACGCTTACGATGGATGCGAAATCAAGAGGGGAGTTACGTTGTCGTCCCTGTTGGAGCCAAAGGAAGTCAGATGGACACTCCATTCTAGAGTCACTAAAACTCACCAGTGCCTCCATACAGACCTCAACACCTCCTGAAAACATGAACATCTGAATGAAACCGTTTTATTAAATGCAGATCGTATTACTCAGTTTATATGACAACCAATGGCTTAAAGAGCCAGAATATATTTGGGCTGCAGTATATCTGTGAATTACACGCATCAAAACAGTTCATCAGAGAGTAATGTAAAATTTGTTTAAAAAAAATGTGAATACTGAAATTTATCGTAGCAAAACTGGTGTTTTTGGTGGGATTCTGGGTGGGTTTAATCAAAGTACATCCAGATATAGAGAAAAACCTATAAAAATATACTTCTGTTGCCCTTCAAATTCAGATATTTAATTATAATATTTGTTTATTTCTTTGGGGAAATGTTAAACTGTAAAAATTTACCCAATAAAAGGCAGTATGGCAGGTTTAATATGTATGTATTTATCTGTATGTAAGTACATGTTTACAGTATTTAAAATTGAGAAATATAAATATTAATTGTAAGATTTAATGGATTTCTGAGTGAGATTCAGGTAACCGGGGCAAGTTGTTACATGTTTTATATGTTGTAATTTTGTAGAATTTGTTAGCTATAATTTCTATTGGCAAAAATAGAGGTTTTATATTTCCTTATCTTTTATTTCACAAGTTGTTTTGTGTTTCATAACTTTATTTCTGTTTACATTTGAAACGCCTGTAATAGGCTGTCAAGTTCCCATGCGTGACAACTTACCCCATAGTAAGTCAAAGTAAACGGTTGAGAGAAAAACAGATGCGTGTCTGTATATTAGATGCGTGCAGGTCTTAAAGTGACAGCAGACTAACAGTACTAGCCTACACATGCTGCCGCTTGTCATTAAAGGGACAGTTCACCCACAAATTTAAATTCTGTCATTATTTACACACTCTCATATTGTGCCAAACCTGTATTCATTTCTTTCTTTTGCTTAACACAAAAGAAGATATTTTGAAGAATGTGGGTAACCAAACAGTTGCTGGTCCCCATTGACTTTGATAGTAGGAAAAAAAAAAAACCATGGAAGTCACTGGAGGACCAGCAACTGTTTGGTTACCCACATTCTTCAAAATAACTTTTATGTTCAACAGAGGAAAGAAACTCATTCAAAACAACTTGTGTTTAAAACAACTTGATGCAATGATGACAGAATTTTCATTTTTGGGTGAATTATCCCTTTAATGTTAATAAAACAACAAAACACAAAGAGAAAAATCACTCACTGCTCTTGAATGAAGAACTTTAATACAGTTGCTTTAAGAAGAATCAATCATTTATACAGTGAAGTGTATTCAGTTCATTCAGTTTCTTGAATGCTACTGCCAAATAACCTACTGAAAGATAAAGGGGAAATTTAGATTTTTAAATAAAGTTTTATTTGTATATTATGTGTATTTGTACTTAGTTTACGTAGTTTGTCTGTACTGCTCAGACAACTTGCAAAATAGTAAAACCAACATGACAAAGAATCGTGATAGAATCGTGATTTTCCTGGAAAAAAAATAATCGCGATATGATATCACTACCCCAAAGTGTGATAACAACATGCCCTGCAATTTGCTCATCACATGTTCCTGTATCTTTTTTTCCTGAAATAACAGTATAAATGTTCAAAAGCATCTTTGTAACAAAGACTGAAAGGAATGTATTTATAAAGACACTGACTTTCAAACTAAACCCACTCTCGAAGCTAAAAGTGTGACAACTAGCCCCGGTTTCTCTTTTCTGCTGGTCGATTCTTTCTTGGTCACTTAAAAATGACTTAAGTATTTAAGTGTTGCAGCTGCACTTTAATTTTAACGTAGCATTTGTAATTTGAATGTGTGAGGCTTCCGGTGCCGTTCAGTTGTTTTAGCTGCAGGCCTACTAAAACATTCCGTTATGCTGCTTGACAAACTGGTAGGCCTATTTGTTAAGATATTATTTAAATTCATTATCGTAATCATAACACAGTTTGTCACGCTAATAGTCTTACCGTTTACTGTTTGTTATTCTTCTAGTTATTTATTTACCTGTAGTAGCGAGTGCGACTAATGAACGGACGTCTCGCACATTCAAAGAAAATAGCTTACTTCCGTGTTTCAAAATAGAGCAGATTGAAATGCCAAATGTGTTTAACAGTGCAATGATTTCATGTTTCCAAAGACTTGTGTTGCTTTATATGTAGCCTTTTCTAATTCTCACCAAATGTCATTTATACTCTGTTGCCTATAAACAGCTAGCAAAATCATTGTAAACTTATTTTTAATATAAATATTGTATTAGGCTATACTGTATATTTTCCAGCTGTAATACATTCTTTATTTGTTTATCTGTCTGTTTTCACATGCTCTTTGAGCGGCCTTAAGTGTATAAAAGCATTAAATCATCAGAGTGCATCACAGAGATGGAAATATTACCAATTTTATGATGCTCTATCTGTGTAATGACTTTATCTATTTCATTTTTTCCCTTTAATTGTGCAGTTAAGCTGATGTTGTCGTGCTTATGTTTGTGTTTGTGCGTAAGCAAGCTGGCGCAATTAGCTCATTGTTTTTCCGATTTTTGTTGTTGATTTTTCTGCTTTAATGTCTAAAATATAATTAATTTTTATTATAGCAGGAAAAATGTACAGAAATTACCAGATGTCCTTCAGAAATCGTTTAAATACCGCTGGATTTGTCTGTCAGTAATAAACACTGACCTCTGCTGGTCAATACATCACACTACTATTTACTCATCACATTTATTTTAATGAGATAAGTCATGTTTAAGTCTTTTTTGTTGTTGTTAAGAATTACAGCCAAATTGAGAAGCAAACAAAAATGATCCTCCTTCGTTTATTTATTTATTTAGTTTTATTAAAGCAATTTTTGCATGTTTTCACAAGCATTTTCATCTAATCTGCCACGAACCCAAGAAATGTTCACCCAATTTTGCAATACATTTTGCGAAGTAATTTGGATCTAGCAGCTAGCACTAGGACGTCCAATTCACTTTAGCGAATTGATTCTTTCAGATGATTCATTCAGTTCAATGAATCGATTCACCGCGAGTCATCACTTAAAATCTTTATTTTTTTTCGCTTTATTTTTATTGTTAAAATGTCTTTTAGATTAGTTTATAGTTTATAGCCTGCCCACATGTGCTTATTTGTAACAATATTTATTAACAATATTTATACCGTCATTCCTAAAGTTTTTTTTCTACAGTCACGTGATTTACAAATACAAAAATAACAACCCTAATTATTAGTAATAATTCCACAATATTGCTCTCTCTTCAGTTTTTACAGCGATTTGTGAATCGCTTGGCGAATCGGTTCGACCGAATCATTCAAAAGAGTCTGTTTATAAGAATGATTCGTTCGCGAGCATTACTTCAGTACTGAAGCATGATGATGGCGAGGCGTGGCGTTTACAAACTCCTGTGTAATGATTGGCGTGCCAAAGTAAAAGACGCTTTCCTTTTTTCCCGAAAAAAAGTTAGGAAAGGAAAGTGTCTTGAGGAAACATGGCGGAGTAAGAGAAAGAAACTTTACCGATGCTTCTTCAAAAAGCGAGAAACTCTCCCACCACAGGACATGTAGCGCGATTACACACTTCAAAGCTGTACAAAACTGAAAGTGAGGTATGAGTTTGATTTCGTTTCTTTATTTTTTATTTTCTAAATCCGAACAGCTTCTCCTCCTCTGAACTATTCTGTATGTGTTGCATAGTACTTCCTTGTATTTTCTGAGAACGTTCTTGCATTTTTTTTTTTTTTTTACTTCTATGATGATTTCGTGAAAAAGATGACTTCCGACTAGTCAAAATGATCTTTACAGTTTATCTCAAAGACACATCAGTATATGCTGGCCATGGCATAGTAGTAGTGAGTATAAGGTGACCACAGTCGGTTCTGTCAAAACGTAGTGTTAATTTCTCCACCACTACCTTATATTAGAAAAAGAATGGGTGACAAATGAGAAGTTATATTTGCATAAAAAGAAAAAAAGTGCTTTGTGGCATTATTTAGCACATTTTCACAAATTCTCAAGCAAAAAATGTCATTTCCATTACTGTAGTCCCCTTAAAATAATCATATATTTAGCTAAATATTAATGTATTTATACCTATAATATAGTATAATACAGAATTTCATTTTATGGGAGAATTATGACTGTTAGATTCTCTCGAAGGGTTGTTGTCTCATTGTAAGTAGTACCCCAAAGTTCGCTGCTTTTGAAAGCCTCCTGTGGGATTTTATGAGTAACACCTGGACAGGCTCCGGCTGACAGAATGGACACAGCAGCTCTTGTGCTTGTGTGCTTGAATCTTTTAATGAATCGCAGGCGTTTACAGTGCACAGGCTGTACCTTTGTGTTTTATTCTGTTGTAGACTGACTAATCTGGTCATTCATTGCTCACAAAGCTATTGTCGCCCTTCTAGAGCCTTTGAATAAGTGGCTCAATGATTCTGGAACTGTTGGCATAAAGAAAACATGAACTGAAATGATGGTGCAGTTGTTTCTTTATGTGATTTTGGACCAGTGTGTGAGTGGTTAAATGTTCCTGGCATGCTTGTTTAGTGAAATTACCCTGGAAAGGAAGTTGATATGTCAAACAAAAAGGAAAATTCATAGAGTGTGTCTTTATCACATGCTTGAGTAAACATGTGGTTGGACATGGCCTGGGCTTTGCTGGACTAACTGGCTCAGGACTTTAGGAAAGGAGCCACAAAAGCACCGTGTTTGGCTGAATGTGGTCTAAAATATGGAAGTGTTTACAAATCATATCAAATGAACTTTTTTTTGCTCAAGCCATTGCAGAGATGAAGGTCAGATTTCGTGAAAAAGATGACTTCCGACTAGTCAAAATGATCTTTACAGTTTATCTCAAAGACACATCAGTATATGCTGGCCATGGCATAGTAGTAGTGAGTATAAGGTGACCACAGTCGGTTCTGTCAAAACGTAGTGTTAATTTCTCCACCACTACCTTATATTAGAAAAAGAATGGGTGACAAATGAGAAGTTACATTTGCATAAAAAGAAAAAAAGTGCTTTGTGGCATTATTTAGCACATTTTCACAAATTCTCAACAAAAAATGTCATTTCCATTACTGTAGTCCCCTTAAAATAATCATATATTTAGCTAAATATTAATGTATTTATACCTATAATATAGTATAATACAGAATTTCATTTTATGGGAGAATTATGACTGTTAGATTCTCTCGAAGGGTTGTTGTCTCATTGTAAGTAGTACCCCAAAGTTCGCTGCTTTTGAAAGCCTCCTGTGGGATTTTATGAGTAACACCTGGACAGGCTCCGGCTGACAGAATGGACACAGCAGCTCTTGTGCTTGTGTGCTTGAATCTTTTAATGAATCGCAGGCGTTTACAGTGCACAGGCTGTACCTTTGTGTTTTATTCTGTTGTAGACTGACTAATCTGGTCATTCATTGCTCACAAAGCTATTGTCGCCCTTCTAGAGCCTTTGAATAAGTGGCTCAATGATTCTGGAACTGTTGGCATAAAGAAAACATGAACTGAAATGATGGTGCAGTTGTTTCTTTATGTGATTTTGGACCAGTGTGTGAGTGGTTAAATGTTCCTGGCATGCTTGTTTAGTGAAATTACCCTGGAAAGGAAGTTGATATGTCAAACAAAAAGGAAAATTCATAGAGTGTGTCTTTATCACATGCTTGAGTAAACATGTGGTTGGACATGGCCTGGGCTTTGCTGGACTAACTGGCTCAGGACTTTAGGAAAGGAGCCACAAAAGCACCGTGTTTGGCTGAATGTGGTCTAAAATATGGAAGTGTTTACAAATCATATCAAATGAACTTTTTTTTGCTCAAGCCATTGCAGAGATGAAGGTCACTGCCCTTTCCTGAGTATTCAGATTGTTGGTTGGTCCAGTTTTGATTCTGCTCAATACAAGGAATTCCTGAAGTACAAGCAAATGTGATTTCTGTCATATTTTCCCACTGCCTGTTCAGTTTTTGATCAGGATAAAGTTAATTCAAAGATGAAAGTGTTGTCACTCACCCTCTTGTTTTCCCAAACTTAGGACTTTCTTCTGTGCAGTGTTATTTTAGTACTGTTGATATACTATCAGTATTTATTAATATTTTGAATTTGCTTTTGTTTTTATATTTTCTTTTTTTCTTAATTTTAGTTGAAGTTTTAGTAATTTTGTTATTTTAGTTTTTTAAATATCTCTTTTTAGCTTTATTTTATTAATTTTTTTAGTTTTAGTAATTTTAGTTCTTAAACTTAACTTAAATGTATTTGAAATTAGTTTCTAAGTTCAACATTTCTCAAATTTTGAAAGTTTTTTTTTTTTTTACATTTAGGATTTTTTAATCTAATATTTTTTTTTATATTTCTATAAAATTAAAAAAAAAAAAAAATTCATTTTATATCAACTTCAGTTAACAAAAACGGAATTATTAATATTATTATTATTATTATTTATTATTATTATTAACAACTAGTATTATTTATTAGATCATTTTAGCTTTAGTTAACAATGGCTGCATCTGTGGAATGCACAAGGAAATACTGTAAATATGTCAGTCGTCAAAAATGATGATAAAGATCTTCTGAATATCATATGATATTCAGTATTCTGAACTCATATGATAACTTTGTGTGAGAAAAACATTAAAATATAAGTCATTATAAAAAAAAATATTGCTCCCTTGTAATAACTTGCACGTCTCATTTGCACAAATGCATAAATTCAAACATATTGCATGAAGAAGCATCACACCGTGTTTGATATCAGCTTTGCCAAGTGGCATTGAATCCGTGGGTTTTTCCTCACACAAAGCTATCGTATGACTTCAAAAGAATAGCATGTGAGTCATATTGACTTTTTTTATGATGCTCGTTTGTCAGCTTTGGTAGCTGGACAGGCTCTGGCCACTGTAACATTTTTCACTGTAACACTGTAAAATGTCTCCGCTTGCATTTCTTGGAAGAAAGTAACTCATGGGTGGGTCTGAAATGGTGTAAGGGTGAGTAAATGGTATCTAATGTGTCACCATCCCTTCAGATGAAAGCATTCATCAAGATTATAGATGGTGATGTTGGTCTCGGTCTTCATTATAAATGATAAACTCTTTGTTTTCTCATGCGCTGGTTTATGCGACACTTGCCCGGGTCACGTCAAACAGCCACTGCAATGCAACAACTTTCCATCCAGGAAAAAAAGTGTCTTTGGATGATCGGATGGTTGCTCACGAGGAAGTCAAGAGACTTCCTCATGTTCACCCATCCACATGAGATGCAACATGATACATACTAAGTCAGAATTAGTTTGTAGGGTGGATTAATCAGTCACTGACTTGTTTTCGTAGTGAAATCATTAGGCACTTGCACCTCAGAGTGTGTGTGTGTGTGTGTGTGTGTGGGAGAGAGAGGCTCATATTTCTTAGACTCTTTCTTTAGTGTCACTCGCCAGTCAGATGGACGATGGTTGAGATATGGTGAAAACATGGACATCTTCGCTCCGTCTTTATGTTTGTCCTTTCTTTTAGAGTTATGATGATGTGACATTAGATGTATTTCCAAGTCTCTTGCGTGTCTGCTGTTGGGTTTTTGTTTTACACTTGGACTTTTACTATGAGCTTAAATGGATGTGATCACAAAAGACGAGGATCAAGCGTTTCATGTTCGTTCCAGGTAAGAGAACAGACCTGTCTTGCCATATATTAGCTAGTTTTACAGCGCATCCTCTACTATCTCTATTTTTATCTGGTTTAAGCAACCAAAAAAAACTCAAATATGTCATTTAGCGCTATAGAGTTTGTCATTCTTCAGCAGACGATCCACTGATGTGCTCTCGTTTTTCCATCAGATAAATGGGTTTTGAAATGTAATACAGCGTGTGGGTGGAGGCGAGTGAATGAGGGCTCAGTTTGGTCTAGAGATCTCCTGTGTGTAAATTTTTAATAGGCGCGTTTAAAAATTAAAACAGAGGCACAGTTTTCTCTTTTGTATTGGTGTTGTACATCCTTAAATACTGCAGGAGCATCTCACACTGGACCTGAAAGATGAGTCAAGGGCCTATGTTTCTTTCCACACATGCAACGTTTACTGGAAATATTGGAGAGAGTGGGGAATGGGATCGAATTGGGCATGTTTTGGAGCACTTGCACAAAGTACCACTAGGCCATGGCTCCAACAAGGCCCTGAAGTTTGGATGGGATCTAAACTTGAACATTTCGTCATCATTTGCTCACCTTCATATAATTCCAAACCTTTCTTTTGTAGAATAGAAAGGAGATGTTTGAAAGGATGTTCACGCTGCTTCTTTCCATATAATGAATGCTCCGAAAAGCATAAAAAAATGCATTAGCATAACAGTAGTCCATACCACGCATTATATTCCAAGTCTTCCAAAGCTGTACAGAGACTTTTCCACTATTATGGTGAAAAAGTTGTTATTCACTACTTCTGCTTCCAGATATCATTCCTCAATCTGTGCATTTGAACTACCATGTTGCGTTCAGTCATGGCCTATAGGCAGTTTTATTTTAGTATTATTTATATACTTACTAATATATTATTTATATTAATATTTTTATGTTTTCTGTTTTAAGTTTTTATTTTTATTATTATTATTTTTTTAAGTTTTAGTAATTTAATGTAAGTTTTAGAGCTTTTGTCATTTTTATTAGTTTTTTTAAAAATGTATTTCTGGTTTAGTAATGTAGTACTTTACACTTCTATTTTTAAGAAGTTTTTTAAGTTTAAGTTTTTCATTTAACTATTTTATTTCATCTCTGTTAATCAGAGAAATAAATTTTTTTTTTTAGTATTTATTTATTTATTTTTTGTTTATTTGTATAGCGCTTTTCACAATACAAATTGTTGCAAAGCAACTTTACAGCAAATTAAGTTTCTACAATATTTAGTGGTAGCTTATCAGTGGTGACTGTCAGTTAATGTACATATGGCAGAAATGTACGGAAAAATCAATTAAAGACGTAATGAAACAGACGATGAACACTATTAACAGCAATTATTATATGATGCAATCAAAGTTATAGCATATACGTTTTTATAGTTCTAATTTTAAACAGTAACATCACTGATTGAAATGGACTGCTTTTACAGCACTTATATGGTGTTTAGTATCACTATATTTATTAATATTTTAATTATAATGTATGTTAATATTTTAAATTAGCTTTTATTTGTGTATTTTCAATTTTCATTTTCGTTTTAGTAATTTTATTTGTGCTTCTGTCACTTTTATTAGTTTTTTAAAATGTATATTTAGCTTTATATTAGTTTTACTTAAGTTTTACAACTTAAAATGAGTTTCCAAAAATCATTTCCATTTTATTTGTGTGGAAACGAGACATTGTGCTAAATTTTCTCATTTTGAGTTTTACAGAACTTATGGAAAGACATGAGGGTGAATAAATAATGACAGAAGTTTCATTTTACAGTTGGAGTTTTAGAAATGAACATAAATAACGAGCAACATATGCCTGGTGTTTCAGTAAGTGTCAGTGAAATTCATGACATCATGTGAAGTATGAAGTATGAGTTAGTGTGAATGAGTAATTTGCATCGGTCAGTGGAGAAATCGTTTCAGCCGCTCGGCCCGCGTCCCACCTCGCCGAGGATAAAGAAATTAGAACATCATGTGAATGCCGCCAGCCTTCCGCTGAGGACACTCTGGGCAAAGCGCGGGATTTAACTCGGTCTAATGGATTTTCCCAGCGTGGCCTTGGTTACCTGACAGTTTCTCTGGCTGGAGTCGATTCGAGCTTCACGATAACTTCTCTACTTCAGCAGAAGATGAATCGATTCTGGCAGGTTTTCTTGGATTGCTTTATACCTTTACAGCTCTAAAGCCTTCCTATCTTCTCTTTGCTCTTGCTAATTGTGGTTTCTAAGGTGTTCTTGATGGTTGTCAGGGTGTTTGAGGTGCTTACTTCCCAGGTTCCTAAAAAAGTTAAAAACGGTTTGTGGTCAGTAAGATTTTTTAATATACATTTTTATACAGCAAGGATACATTAAACTGATCAAAAGTAACAGTAAAGACAGATATTAGAAAAGATTTTTCTATTCGATTCTATTTCATGGCCTAATGTTTAGAGAGTCGGACTCGTAACCCAAAGGTTGTGGGTTCGAGTCTCGTACCGTCAGGGATTGTAGGTGGGGGGGGTGAATGTACAGTGCTCTCTCCCCCCTTCAATACCACGACTGAGGTGCCCTTGAGCAAGGCACCGAACCCCCAACTGCTCCCCGGGCGCCGCAGCATAAATGGCTGCCCACTGGCCACTGCTCCGGGTGTGTGTTCACGGTGTGTGTGTGTGTGTTCACTGCTGTGTGTATGCACTTTGGATGGGATAAATGCAGAGCACTAATTCCCAGTATGGGTCACCATACTTGGCCACATGTCACATCACTTTTCACTATTTTTCTCCTTCACGATGATTCTCACTCTACTTTTGTTGGATTTCTTTATTCCTTGAAGGCTTTAAAGCCTTCCTACTTTCTCTTTCTCTCGCTAACTTTTATTATTAATGCCGATAGTGACTAGATGTCTACATATTCTGAAGAACTTTGTGCACTTGACTGTGCAAAAGTTGCTGACTAGATTGTTTGCTTACTGGCCCAAGCCAAAAGCCTAACTAGACTCTCACGTCTAGTTTTGTTTTGGGTGCCTCGTTCAGTGTTCTATATATTCATGTTTTTGGCTTTTTTATCTCCTAAATATATTGTATTCTGAATATTTAAACTATCCTCAACAAGCCACATGATATATCATTCATGTCTGTTGCTGAAATGGTGCAGGACTAGTTAAGTGTCAATCCTTAATTCTTAGGGTTAAGGGGTTTGTACTAATCCTTAACCTTGAGTATGAGTAAGTAATAGTAATGAATGACTTAGCAAGCAAAACTAAGTTTACACTCAGAAGGGGGTTTTACAGTGATGCCACAAAATAACCATTTTTGGTTCCCCCAAAACCAGTTCAGTGAACAGTTCTTTAAAGAACCATTTTTTTGTCTCTTAGTTTGAAGAATAATTAAAAAAGCTAAAGAACCTTTTGTACAATGGAAAGATTCCATAATTGTTCAAGATTCTTCATGGAACCATTGATGCCATTAAAGAATCTTTTTTAAAAGAATGCACTCTTAAAAATAAAGGTTCTAAAAGGTTGTTTTTTTTTTTGCAGCAATGCCATAGAAGAACCATTTCAGTGAACAGTTCTTGAAAGAGAAATTTTTTCTTAGTGTGAAGAACTTTTTAAAAAATCTAAAGAACCTTTTCCACTATAAAGAACCTTTTGTGGAATGGAAAGGTTCTAAAAGGTTCTTCATGGAACCATCAATGCCAATAAAGAACCTTTATTTTTAAGAGTGTAAGTGGAAAAAAATCAGAAGCTACATGGCATTTTTTTTACTGAGGTTGACCCATCCAACTGGAATAACGGGTTTAGGAGCTGTTCAAAGCACATTAGAGTTACTCTGGTTCCTCCTTTACGTGTGATAATCTCCATGTGTCGTCTCACTCATAATTGGAAGTGACGCTTGCCATCGGGTGTCCGTAGATGACACTGGCATGTCACACTGTTGCATCTGTTATCAGCAGGCTTACCGCTGACCCTCCTTTTATGTGTGCAAGACCCAGCGTAACCTGTCACCGTGTGTCAACAACAAAACATTTTACAAGCTGAAGCCCCGTTTGGTTGCGCAGAGGCTTCTAACTGGAGTGTTGGGAAAGGTCTCACAGAGGGGGTTATCCTGGAATTCAGTGTCTTTTGGAAGAGGTCAATCCGTTTCAAGATGTGTCTGAGAGGGTCGAAGCCGTGGGTCTCATGCTGCACCCCGTGGAGTATTAAACGTGTCTATCACATCAGAGGAGAGAGTCATGCAGAAGATTGAGATGTTTAGATGGTGCACAGAAGGTTTCAAAAAGAAAATGGAAAAAAGGTGAGGTTTGTGAGTTTTCCTGTGGTTACTAGGGTATTGCTATGTGGTTGCTAAGGTGTTGCCAGGGTGTTGGAGGTGGTTGCTTGTTGGTTTGAAAAGCCTTTAGAAGTTTGGTATCAGTAACATTGTTTTGGATAGAAATTAATATTTTTGCTCAGCAAGGATGCATCAAATTGATTAAAAGTGCCAGCAAAGACATACATTATAATGTTACAAAAGATGTTTCAAATAAATCCTATGTATCATGGTTTCCACAAAAAGATTAAGCAGCATAACTGTTTTTGTCATTGATAATAATAATAAGTGTTTCTTGAGCAGCAAATCAGCACATTAGAATGATTTCTGAAGGGTCATGTGACACTGAAGACTGGAGTAATGATGCTGAAACTTCAGCTTTGCATCACAGGAATAAATGACATTTGAAAATATATTTGAAAAGACAACAATGTTTTGGTGAGGACCAAAATGTACTTTTTTCTGACAAAAATTAGCGCCTTATGAGATAACGCCGGAGTAACAAAAAGAAGTCCTTGTATGCAAATACAACATATGTGTTTATATTTTGTCATAGTTTAGAGTTTCCAAGCATTCAAGTCAGCCTTCTGGTTGCTGGTTCATGGAAGCGTTTTCAGCTGAGATTCTTAGTCATTCTATGACACTATTTGAACTCTTTGTAAGGGAGTCATCATGTTTTTGATGCATGTCAGCCTACAAGATGTGTTCAAGAACATGTGTAGACAAAGACCTAATGATGTTGCTGTTGTAATAATTCTAGATTTTGCCACCATATGGAATGCTGTTGTTTGCCACAAATATTTTTTACTTTTTTTTAGTGTCCCTTAATGTGCAAGAATAAGAAATGCATTTACAGTAAATAGACTTAAAATGAAAGCTGTTAAGATGACCTGGACCCTAATTTTTCCTCATCTATAAGGCCTCTTAAAGGGATAGTTCACCCAAAAATGTTGTCATTAATTACTCACCCTCATGTAGTTCCAAACCCGTAAGACCTTCATTCATCTTCAGAACACAAATGAAGATATTTCTGATGAAATCCGAAATCTTTCTGACCCTGCGTAAACCGCAGCGCAACTACCACATTCAAGGCCCAGAAAGGTAGTAAGGAATTTATACAAATTGAAGTAGAAATATTATGTAATTGTAACTTTATTATTTTAAAAACTTCATTAAGTGTAATTTTAACAAATCAGTCAATTTTAACCTTCAGTATTATAGTAATGTAGTACCAACTGCCTCTCATGTATATTTTACAGCATTAGTTGAGAGATTTTTTTTCCTTGAGAAAATTTGGCATGTACTGTACCTGATATATATCCAAAGTAATCCACGGTGTGGAGCGCGTCCATACACTCCATGCTATGTATTTTTCTGAGGTATGCATATTTTACTCTTAGATTTATCTTTGAGAATTTGATGTATTGATTATCTCTGATTTGACTATATAATTGGCATGATACATTTTTACCTGATTCATAATACATCGTGACATTTTATATTATTCTGACTTACTCTGAAATTATCTGAATCGAATCGCAAGCTTGTGAATGAGAATCGAATAGTGAAATTTGTGTCAAAACCCAGCCCTAATGTTCATTCTAGTTACAGCCCTAGTAAACAGACATTTGGTTGAAAAATAAACCAATAAAATATGTATGTGTGATTGTTTATCTAATTAATTATTTTATTACTTTATTTATAATTTATATTTATTTAAAATTGATCTTTTATTATTTATTATTTTTATTTATTTAATTCCATTTTTTATGGAATTATTATTGTTTACTTATCATTAATCTTATTTATTATTTATTACTTATTATTTTCATTTTTATTTTTAATAATTTATTATTTTATATATTTATTTTATTAACAAGACGTTTCTATATAAATGTTTTATTATTACACTTTACATATGTTATATTTATTTTATTATTTATTTTTATTTATTGTTATTATTGTTATTAATTATTTAATTATTTTTATTTATAAATGTTTTATTCATTTGTTTTTATTTGTAATTATTTATTAATTATTATTTATTTATTTTTCAATTGTGTTTTCAGTTTTCTTTTATTTTCATTTATTTTTCTTTTCTTTTCTTTTATTTATTTTTTTATTTTGTTTAGTTTTAGCCAAAGTCCTTTTTTTTTCTTTTTCTTTTTTTTTTTGGTCTCTGGGTCCTAACCCTAACCTCATAAATAACCTAATGATCCCATCTTATCCTAATCTTGCTCTTTGCTCACCTCACTACTGTCCCGTGCAGGATGGAAGCCTCGTGTCTGGAACTGGCTCTGGAAGGTGAGCGTCTGTGTAAAGTGGGAGATTACCATGCGGGTGTCTCCTTTTTTGAGTCGGCCATCCAGGTGGGCACAGAAGACCTGCAGATTTTGAGCGCTATCTACAGTCAGCTGGGCAATGCCTACTTCCACCTGCACGACTACAACAAGGCACTGGAATACCATCGGCATGACCTCACGCTCACCAGGTATGAATCTGGAAGCTTATGTCACTGTTTCAAAGCTAGTAGGATTATGTCCTTATCTAAAATAACATGTTTTGTTATTCTGACTCTTTCAGAACTATCGGAGATCAGCTGGGAGAAGCTAAAGCCAGTGGTAACCTTGGAAACACAATGAAGGTTTTGGGTCGCTATGATGAAGCAGCAGTTTGTTGCCAAAGACACCTGGACATTTCCAGGATGCTCCATGATAAGGTGAGGTTTTTAACACAACCAAGGGGCCTTTTAATGCAATAGCCGAACCCCAAAATGAAGTTTCGGTCATCATTTATCATTTGTAATGCAAAATAAGATATTTTAAAGAATCTACAGTATGATTTTCACTAACCAATGGCATTCTTTATTCATGTCAAACCTGGCAAGTCGAGGCACATTGTACATATGTGCGATGTGTACGTGTGAATAAGATCTGACAGCTATCATATGGCATCATCAGACTGGAAACATCACATATTGAATGGGATTATTGTCTATTTTTGTCCTTTTTTGGAGCTTGACAGCTCCTGGTCACAATATGATTGCAGAACCAAAGAAAAAGTTCAAGTAAAAAGAAACAAGACTCATTGCTCGGAAAAAAATATATATGATGAGGAGATATAATAAAAAGCACTTTAAATACATTTATTGACTGATTTTATTTATTTATTGATGTAAGCAATACTATTTATTCATTTATTTATTGATAGACTGTTAATATAAACTGTTTATATAAATAAATAAAATGCTATGTATTTACAGTATTTTTGATAAAATAAAAATATATTTTTTAAATAAGACTTTTTAAATACATAAAATAAAACAATGATTTATTAATTGATCAAATAAAACTGACTGTTCAATCAAATAAATAGTAATAGGATTAATATGACTTTTTTATTCATTTTTTTAATTTTTGTTTAATATATGTATATTAAATATGTATATATAATAATATATATAATGTAGGTATATATAATAATTTTGTTTAATATATGTTAATAAATTATCAGCTAAAATGTTTAAGAATATTGTGACACAAAATGTTCAGCTAAAAATAAGCCTCATTGCTTGAAAAAAAGAAGCCAAACAGATGTAATAAAAAGCAAAAATTGTCAATGTATTTGACTGGTAATATTTATTTAGTAATGTAAATAATAAGTAAATGAAATGTAAATAAATAAAATAATATTTGTTTATTGAACAAATACAAATAAAACTAACTGTTCAAATATAATTTTCTTTTTGCTATCATTATCAACCAAAATTTAAGATTATTATGGTCTACTGTTTTATATCTCCCACGTTGTTCCTTTAAACTCTGTTTGAATAGTTCATGGCCAAGTTTGCCTCCGATATTTTTGAAAGTCCTGTTATCCCGAGACACCACTTGATCTATTTTAACAGACCATAAACATATTTATGTTTAAATGCAAGCCGTTGATCCGTTTTAGGTGTGTAATGAGCGGTGCTTGTGGACTGACTGTTGTGTGTGCGTGTCTGTGTGTGGTTTTGTTAGGTGGGGCAGGCCCGAGCGTTCTATAATTACGGGAATGTGTACCACGCCAAGGGGAAGAACATATGTTGGACCGGTATGGACCCTGGAGACTTTCCCGAGGAGGCACGCATCGCTCTGAAGAAAGCAACCGAGTACTACGAGTGAGCGAGCCAGCATTTTGTTTTCATTCTTTTGAACACCCAAACCAGTGTGTAGACGACACACGTGCCAAAAGACTAAATATTTCATTTCTGAAAGAACATAGCAGAGATTGCAGTAAAGTTTTCCAAAGGCATGCTACAGCTTTTATTGCTTTATCCCCGCTACTGTATCTAATACTGCACCTCTCGGTTTGAAGAGCGAATCTGGCCATTGTGAAAGAGTTGAGGGACAGAGCGGCACAGGGCAGGACCTACGGTAACCTCGGCAACTCGCACTATTTGCTCGGAAACTTCCAGGAGGCTGTTCTGGCTCACGAACAGGTATTTCATACAGAGAGTTTCTTAAATGAACCAACCTGTGGTTTCTATTAGGGGTGGGAATCACCAGAGGCCCCACGATACGATATTATCACGATACTTGTGTCACAATACAATATTATTGCGATTTTAAATATATTGTAATATATTGCAATTTATTACCTTTTTCCAACTTCAAATTATGTTCCCAAATGAAAACTTTGGCAACATCTGTTTTAACTAAAAAGAAACATTTCTCAGTTTGTTTCTCACTTCAATTTTATCGCTGCAGTGCAAAATGGGATTGTCAAGCAGACAAACGGACCAACACTTTCATGAAAACCTGTCATAAATGTTGTATGCATCTGGCAAACTATTTGTATTACAGTCTAGTCTAGTGCACGTTAATTAAATGAATTTTACTTTCATTTATTCCATGGTCTGTTGGAATTCTTGATTCTGATTGGCTGACAGATATGCATTAAAACCGTTTAATGCACAGGTAGTTCCAAGTCAGTTTAATCACTGTTCTATATTAATGCGCCATTGCTTTAACTGACACACAAAAATGCACACACCACTCGCACAGAGAGAGAGAGAGAGAAATCAGAGATCCTGCTGCGCACACAGAAACGTTCAGGAGTAGGCCAACATAAACTTGGCAACGCTGCCCCGCTACTTTTATCAATAAAACCGCTTAGATACTGGATCACTGCATTATATTCCTCAGCAAGAAGGAGGTAAAATCTCTGTTTAATTTACTAAACTCACAACTTCATTGTTTGTAGAGAGAGACGCACAGACGCAGGTAATTCACACACACAACTGTCATCTTTCTCTCTTGAACAAACAATAATTAATTCAAATAAATGTTATAATTCTGTAATTCTATAATTCTGTAACTGACGAATATAACCGTCATTTTTACCCATTTGGTCAAATATTGCGCTGCAAAGAGCAATACTAGTTTTAACTTGTCTATAACTTGGCAAATGACCATGGAATAAGCGGGATAATCAACGGCTTGCTATGCATTAAAAGATTTTTGAAAAAAACTCAAGACCACCATCTAGTGGACTGTAAAGAAATTGATTTTATTATTCTACCAAATAGTATAATAAAAGATCGATACTTGGCGTCCGTGTATCGATACAGCATTGCCGCAGAAAATATTGCAATACTATGCTGCATCGATTTTTCCCCCACCCCTAGTTTCTATTAAAATGCACAAACTGATAAACGTTGGATTACTGTACAGAAAAAGTCTGCTATTATGTGCCCAATAATAAATATATATATATATATATATATATATGCTGTCAAAATTAGCGCTATAATGCATGCGATGAATTTTTTTCAGTTTAATGCATTACAAATATTTAACGCAATAAACGCAGGGGCAGAGCTAGGGTTGGCCACCCCACTCACAACTGCTGCTTCTGTCTCTTTTTCTTGACAAGAATTGCGTTTATTTAGATGCAGAACGTCTTTACGACCACATCAAATGGGAGACTTTCAGATGTGCACTCAAACTTCACCTCAGCACCAGGCACTAGTTAAAGAGCCCAAAATGAAAGCATATGATTTGTATGTGATTTTCATGAGATCCTATTTTTTATAACAATACAGTGTGTTTACATGAGAAGCTTGTGTAGTGATTAGCTTGATATAAAAGGCTACGAATAACATATTTCTGCAACATTATATGACCCTCATTAGATCACAATCGGAAGTTATTACAAACACTCTGGGGGTTTAAAGTGAGTTTTGAGTAAAAGCATAGCATACATTTTTATAAATTGTCTTATGTAGCATGATGCTACAGTGTGAATGAATGGTCAGGTAACAGGCATTTTGCTTGATGCCTCGCCAGAGCCAATCACTGATTTAGGCACATAAAGCATGCTGCATGCTTATTGGCTCACTGACGTTGATGAGATTAACCCCTTATGCTGAGTTCACACTGCACGATTTTAGCCCGATTTTTCACTCGCCGACAGGTTTTGCGAAATCGCCGACAAATGCCCAATCGGAGGCAAATCGGTGCTCGTTCACGCGAGTGACAATCACGCAGTGTGAATTATCAAAGATGCGATCTGAGGGAATCGCCGATGCGTCAGCGACGCCCGTGAAATATTTGGCATGCTAAATATCTGGAGCTGTCCTCGATTCTTCCTATTGTGAAGTCATGCAATGTGAAACCCCCTGTCACCGATCCATCGTGCAATGTGAACACAGCAGCAACTGAATGCTACCCCAGATAGT
>NW_015624199.1:675890-682458 GCF_001515625.1 Sinocyclocheilus rhinocerous
GATTTTTACTGGGGGACCCCCTCGAAAGCAATTGGGCTATTTTCAGGCTAGTTTTGAGTAGTAATTGGGCGGGTTTTGTAGCGAAAACCTGGCAACCCTGCACCAGACAGAGCTGTCGGCGATTCTTCCTATTGTGAAGTCATGCAGTGTGTAACCTCCTGTCGTCGTTCCATCGTGCAGTGTGAACACAGCAACAACTGAATGCTACCCCAGATAGTCGTTCAGTGTGAAACCAACAGTGATGCGACGTCTTTGAAAATCGTGCAGTGTGAACTCGGCATTAGGTATCGAAATTTGGTACCGGACCTCGATACTCAATGGTATCGAGGCAATTCAGTCGGTGCCTATAAAAAGGATCAAACTCGATACCCAGCCCTACGCACAAATGCGCCGGTGCGCTGTATATCATTTCATATTAAAATAAAAAATAAACTACGAGCATGCAATGTTGTAGTTATGTCGTCAGTTAAGTAATGAAGGTGATTAAAGCTACGTTAAATCTGTGCATGTGAGTATTTGTTATATATGAGTCACATTTAAGAGCATGTCTCGGTAACAGCCCAGCACTGTCTCCCTCATCTAACACACCCGATTCAACTCATCAGCTCATTAGTAGAGACTTTAAGACCTGAAGTGAATGGATAAGAAAAGATAAAGAGTTGTGAGAAAATACGATGCATGTCAGATCCGCGTCATGTTCAGCAGCGGCAGCTCTTAAAGCAGCCAAAATAACCTCATAACAGCTGCTGTGATGTCTGTTCATCAAAGAACAAAAGAAAAAAGGGAAATCAATACGTTTTTTAACTTAACTTCATCTATATTTAATTTAGAATTTAGTGTTTGATAAATTTATTCAATTTCTGTATATTTCCTACTTGCTGAAGGGCACAGGCAAATATGACATTTATTATAATGGGTTTATGTGAAGATTTTTTTAAGTTCAATTCAATTAGAAGTTATGTTTTAAATTTTACTAAATGTTAAAATTGATCGCTCTCAATTATAATGTAATGTTGAATGGCTAGTCAATGGTTAAATATTAGGGGAAAAAAACAATTTCCTAGAGACATCGGTAATATTGGTATCAGTGATACCATCAGTGATACCTTCAGTCATAAAAAAGATGCCATTAAACAAATCTTAAAAATATACTGTCTATGTTGTTTCTGCATTAATTTAAAGATTGAATGTGAAATTATTGTTATATATTTAATAACTTTAATGTTAGGTGGAATTAATCGCGATTTATTAGTTTTTAAAATAATGTTTTTTAATTGATTGACAGCACTAATATATATATTTTGTTTCATGAATCAGCAGAGTTTGTTTCATGAATATATATATATAAATATATATATATTTTTTTTTACAGCGTCTCCTTATTGCGAAGGAGTTTGGAGACAGAGCTGCAGAGCGGAGAGCATATTGCAACCTTGGAAATGCATACATATTCCTTGGACAGTTTGAAGCTGCAGCTGAACATTACAAGTCAGTTTGATTTTTATTTTATTTTTTATGTCATTTTGTTATTTTATTTTTAGTTTTTAGTTTTAGTTTTTAACATAATATACAAAGCAAGGAATACAAACAAAGCAACAACAGCAATTTAATATTTTTATTTTATTTATTTTTGATAAATATTTTATTCTGAGTTTAACTTCATATCCAAAGCAAGGAAAATGAACAAAGCAATAGTGATATATTTTTTAATTAATTATTTTATTTGAATTTATTGTAATTAATTTACACATTATAATTAATTTACTTCCTACTTTCCTATTTAATTTATATTATTATAAACATTATATAATAGCCCTTATAAGTAATGTTTAGTCATTTTTGTCCTTGCAAAACAACAACAACTTGAAAAAAGCAACAACTGTGATGATTTTTTTTTACATTTTTGTTTATTTTATCATAATTAATTTACAAATTATAATTCATTTACTTTCCACTTTCCTATTTATTTAATTTCCATTAATATAGACATTATATCATAGCCATTATAAGCCATGTTTATTGTAATTTTTTTCCTTGGGAAACCGTCTAATGATTTGGCTCAACATTTCATGCCTAAAAATAAGGGTTTTACCATGGTACGTGTCCAAAAAACATGTACTTCTGTACTTTGCTGTTAGATGAGCTGGAGTCATATGATGAGGTGATTTTGGTGTGTTTTTCCTGCAGGCGGACGCTGCAGTTGGCGCGGCAGCTGAAGGACAGGGCCGTGGAGGCTCAGGCCTGCTACAGTCTGGGCAACACCTACACGCTACTGCAGGACTATGAGAGAGCCATAGACTCTCACCTCAAACATCTCATCATAGCTCAGGACCTCAAGGACAGGTACACTGTCACTGACACTTCCTGTTTGTGCTGCTGCTCTTCCTGACGTCTAACGCTGTCTCTGTTGTAGGATCGGAGAAGGGAGGGCATGCTGGAGTTTAGGAAACGCCTACACTGCACTGGGAAACCACGAGCAGGCCATGAGCTTCGCTGAAAAACATCTGGAGATCTCCAAAGAGGTGTGTGTGTGTGTGTGAGTGCACCGAGATAACAGCAACACACTTCCTGCCTGCACAGGAAAGCCCACGAGTGAATCTCACAGACAAGAAAAATCTCAAGAAAAAACCATGCCAAAAATCAAAAGAAAAAAGAATAATAAGAAATGATGCTTTACATGAAGAAAATTAATCCTATTTTAAGATTATTAACAGTTTCGTATTATAACAAGTGTTATTTTAGTATCTTTACTATACTATTATAGTTTTTGTTAATATTTTTATTTAAATTTTATTTTTATATTTTCTGTTTTTATTGTTGTTTTAGGAATTTTAAATTTTGTTATTTTTATTATTTTTTTTATACAGTTGTGGTCAATATTTTGTGGTTAATAAATATTTATGTATATATAGTTTTTTATTAAGTTTAAATTTTTAGTTTTAGCAATTCTAGTCATTTAACTTAAAACTAAAAGAAAATGAGTTAAGAAAAAAAAAAGAAAAGAGTAACTTTTTTAATATTTTATTTTATTTCAGTTAATATTTATTTTATTTCAGTTAATATTTATTTTATTTCAAGTAACAAAAATGTTTTTTTTTGCTTTTAGGTAACAATAGTAACTCAGATCATGACATTATTTATACGACAATTAAGATCTTTTTCACTCCAAATTCTCAGTGCTAAAAATCAAGTTCCCATTATTCCCAATTACTGTGTTTCTAATTACAGTGATACAATTATTTTTATTTAAATCAGCATAAATTAAAGTTTGTACAATACACACTTATTAAAAACACATTCAATTCAACATCACAATTGAACAGGTTTATTTTCTCAATGCACGTTCCTGATCTTATTGTGAATGATTCATCATTGTTATTCCACTAAAATCTCTAAATCATTTCCTCTGAAATCCTTTTCTGCTTATGTGGCATTAGACAGTTTTTTTTGTTTTTGTTTTTTTCCCCCCATTTCCATATTGAGAATTGGGGAAAATGCTAAATGTCCAAAGCTAGTTACAATAGAGGAACATGAAGGATACAATCCTAGATTAGATTAGGAAACAAGCTAGAGCGGAGGTGAAATGCAAGAAAGAAGAAGATAATTTTTTTCTGCTTAATTGTCATAAAAATAACGTGAGAGCAAAGCAAAATAAAAATTCTTATTTCTTTCTTTTGATTTTTGTGACTTAAACAGGCCTCATGTGCGTGTTCATGATTGAATTGAGCGTGTGTTTTGTAATGTTTTTTCCTTCCTGTGTGTGTGCGCTGCTCAGATTGGAGACCATAGTGGGGAGCTGACGGCTCGAATGAATGTATCTGATCTGCAGTTAGTTTTGGGTCTGAAGCAGAACAATTCAAACACGAATAGCTCTGCCTTCATCGAGAGTCCGCCCGGTGACAGCAGTCTGCCTGGTAACAGCACACACAACTTTCCTCAAACTTTAAAACCACAAATGGTAGATGCTGCTGAATGTAAATTTGAACAAGAATCCTTAAAAGTGCACAAAGTTTGGTTACACTTTATTTTATGGTGTCCTTGTTACAGTGTAATTATGTATTTAAGTACTTGGTAATATTATTTAGCAACATGTACTTACTATAGGGTTATTGCATGTAATTTTGTCTTATTACTCTTCTCTTATTACTTTCTTGTTTATTATATGTAATGTGTAACAAGGACACTGTAAAATAGTGTTACACAAACTTTTTTATTATTATTTATGATGTATTTATATTTTTATGATACAGAGAGGGCTGGAAAAACAACAACAAAATAATAAATAATTTTAAAAAATGCTAAATTAAATTCAGTAATGAAAATAAAAATAGTAAATGTAAATAATCAAATAATAAAGTTAATACAATAAAACACTAAAATGTATAAACATAAACAAAATTTTAGTTGTGATAAGTACAAACCACAAAGTATTTTTTATACCAAAAATAGGGCTTTAATATTAATATTGAGAGATGTAATAAATTGAAAACAAAATCCCATTTAAGCCATCTTAGAATATTAACTATACTAAATAACTTAATAAATCTGATTTTAAAAATCTTGTAATGCAAAAATTATTTTCAAACATTTGCAGTAAAAGTGTTAAAATGACTTATGATCAAAAAAAAAAAAAAAAAGATATTAAAAAACCTTATGGTGCAAAAATTTTTTTCAGAAATCTGCAATACAATGCTCTTAAATATTTTAAAATAACTAAAAAGAATAATCAGATTTAAAAACTTGTAATGCAAACAATTGCAATACAAGTGTCAAAATGCCATTCCCTTAAACATGCCGTTTTGCTGTATTTTGGCATATTTGTCATATTAAAGTTTAGTTTGAGAGTACCATAGATTTGGTGATAGTGCCACCTACTGGATAAAAGCTGTACATTTTGTTTAAACTTCAATTAATTGCCTTGAATATCCTCCATGTGCTGTTCTTTAATTTTTTGGATTATATAAACAAATATATACATTTAAAATGATTGATATGCTTGGCAGCAACAAATACTAGTAAATTGACACTGATATCAGGGTATAAGCAATAACTGCTCATAGCACAACTGATCTACAGAATGAGAGTCACAGTACCTGCTTCTTTCTGGTTTTGTAGATGGAAGATCCAGAGTAAGCCGGAGACGCAGCATGGAGAACATGGAGCTCATGAAACTCAGCTCTGACAAAAATCTGGTGAGACAACACATTCGCCGTGGTGCTTTTATTAGTGTGCTAAATGCTGACTCCAAAGATCTTGGATAATTTGACTTTTCTCTGTTAGGAAAAAAGTCAGTGACTAGAGACTAGGTCTTCCTAATGTTGCATATCAAATCATTTGCGTAACAAATGTGTTCAATGCTTCATCTGTCCCAGGGCCAGACCTGTGAGGAGACTACAACCCCTCAGCAAACCAAATCGCCAACCAAATCATCCATAGCCAAGACATCTTCTAAACTTTTCTTCATCAATCGCTTCAGGAGTAAAAAACACAGGATGAATGGATCAAACTCCAGTCCACCAGCTGAGAACCACAGCAGCAGCAGCCCACCTTCAGCCCGTCTGGACAAACGGGTCAAATACTAATCTTTTCTAAATGACACATGACAAACAGCATTTTTTTTTAAGTTGTCATTTTAAATGTTTAAATATTATAAAATATTTATTATTTATTAATATTGTCATTTTCTTGAATGGCTTTTCCCACAGTACACCCCAGACACTCTGGGTGACGACAGCTTTTTTGATCTTCTGAGCCGTTTTCAAGGAAACCGCATGGATGACCAGAGGTGCTCATTACAGGACGGCCTAAGCCGTGTTCCTGCCCCTTCCGTTCCCTGTGGAACCCCACCTGTAGCCTTGAAGAAATGTGAGACGTCCGTCCTCCCTCACTGTACTGACCTGTGCAAACTATACTTGTATATGAAGGTGCAAAATCACTGAAGGTGCATTCACACTGACATCGATTTAAAGCAGAAAAGTAGGAGCAGGTGATTTGAATGTACAGAAGTGAAACAGCTGTGAGCAGAAACAAACTTTATGCAAATAAGAAACACCCACTAGCAACTAACAGACAGTGACAGTGTGAACGCACCTTTAGTTTGTAATAATTATACCAGTGTATAGCAGTGCACACAGTGGCAAGCAATTTGAACACTAGAGTATTGTATCACATGTAGTGCTGGGCGGTATACCAGTTCATACCGAATACCGGTGTTTATTTTTGTTATGATATGAATTTTTAAAATACCGCAATACCGGTGTATGTCGTTAAAACAACGTTCGGAACGCGACACTGTTTGAAAGGGGTCCCTTTTCACACACACACACGAGCGCGACTTTAGCACTAGATTTAGCAACTTTCAGACCCTTTTAGCGGCTTTTTTCCATAGAATATTCATACTGACAAACCTAGCGACTTTTTTGGATAAACCTTAGCTATGGTTCAGTTGGAAGATTTCGCCAGTGCTGTCCCGCGAACGCGAGGTCTGACTTTCCCGGAGAAGTGTCACCTCTCGGCGTCTGTTCTGTGCAGTGAGCGGCAAAGAAGCAGCGCATTCAGTTGGCCACAC